>NC_085140.1:451129575-451429575 GCF_024139115.2 Armigeres subalbatus
ATTTAATGAACACCAATAAAGAAGAAAAAGCAAACAAATGTACACCAGTTAGTCTATAAATGCGTTTTTGGGGTAAATATATTCCATTATTTTATCCTTGATTTTATCTTTCAAATTGGCGAAGGGCTTAGATTGCCAATAATAGGTATTTTCTCCAAACACAAACTTATTCAAATGATCGTTATAGCGAACGATCGATGCGAAAAGGGAATCACATTTTTGAAGGCAAAACTCTGGTAAATATTTCAAAATTGTTTTAATGTAGGTGTGTGTTTCAAATTGATTTAGCAAAGGTGTTTCGAAATCCATTGCAAAACAACGTGAAAGCTATCCTTCCTAGACAAATTTCTAACGTACTGTTTTATAATTTGAACATATCAGTATTTCAACAGATTTCATTTCGAGATACACTCAAACCTCTTTTACGGCTCTTATGATAAATTTCTTTAGAAAGCTCCAAATGTGGGAGCACTGGCTCTGATGATGCATTTCAACTTGTTCTACACAGCTGTGCAGTAACCAAACGAAATGAGCAAAAACAAAGCGAGAATCACCATTTTTCTGTGGGCTGCCTATCGATTCTGTTTTTTCGCACTTGTATTTGATAAATTTGTTATCATGGCTTGTTGATTTGGAAAGTTTTTGGCTCTCTTTATCGTTGTTCGTTATCTATTGAGAGCGATTTCTGCAAACCCCTCCCAGTGGTCTATATATTAATATTCGTAGCGATTTTGAATCTAATTGGAAATTTCTTCAACATGCGTTCCATTCCAGGTAATCCAAGAATTAATTAGAAATTCCGTTCAGGAAGATCTTAGTCTTCTTCTTATTGGCATTACATCCCATTCTGTGACAGAGCCGCCTCGCAGCTTAGTGTTCATTAAGCACTCCACAGTTATTAACTGCGAGGTTTCTACAGTTACCATTTTTGCATGCATATCATGAGGCTAACACGATGATACTTTTATGCCAGGGAAGTAGGAAGATACCTAATCCGAAAATTGCCCAGACGCACCGGAATCGAACCCAGCCACCCTCAGCATGGTTCGTTTGTAGCCGCGCGTCTTACGCACGGCTAGGAGGGCCTCAAGATCTTAGTTCAGTGATAGATCTTAGTGATTATTTGCAAATAATATTAATTTGATGTAGCCAGCTCAAGAATTCCAAGAATTGAGTACATCCTTAAGGTCAATACGCGTGACCAAAGATCTATTTGCTTCGTTTAGAAGTGAAAATGCTTTAGTGAGTATTTGAGCCAAATTGATATGAGTGATGCATGTTCCATTTCCGCCATCCAAGAATTAGAGTAGTCCTTAAGGTCAACTCGCGTAACAAAAAATCTATTTATTTTTTTAGTTTTATAATGAATATTTTAGTTTTATAATGGCTCGAAACCATTATTGGCTCTAAATGACTTCTATAAAACCTGCATAAATCCAAAATGTTACTAGGAAATGAAATATGCTTTAGTGATCATTTAAATCAAATAGATGTTCAATGTCCAATGTGATTCTATGGATCACAAAATCTATTTTGAAAGATTCAACCGTAAGAGCGTAGAGTCTAGGAAAATGTTAGATGGAATGGATTTTTTATGGCGTTTCCAATTTGAATCTAGGGATTACGAAGGGCATTTGAAAAAAGATGTAATAGCCCAAAGGAATTTGCGAATGAACTGAAATGGAACAATTGGTGAACGTTTATTCAATTCAATTGTATGAATCACAAACAGCATGAACGATTAAAAAGATCAACAGCTCTCAAGGTGCCAAAAGACTATACTTCAGAGAATTCTTGGATGGACTGGGATGCATCCTGGGATGTTTATCCATTGTTTTTCTATGGAACAAAGGACACTAATCATTTCTTAAGTTATTAGAGACCTTGGGCTATGCGTGTAGAGCTTAAGTCATGTGATCCAATAACTGATTACTTGAAACGGAACTTTTGTGAAGGTTACCCAATTGGCTCTATGAATCAAGGGTATAACCATCTTCAAAAAGACAAATGGGCTTTTGTTACGCGTGTTGATCCCAGGAATTCCTGAATGATCTGAATGAAACAGTTGTTGATGGCGTATCCTATTCGCATTCATGTTTCAAAAGGTGCATGATACTGAAGTATTCTACAGATTAGAAAGAACATGAACATTTGTAAAAAAAGAGATAACAGCACTGGGTAGACCCCAAGACTTTACCTAGGAAGTTGACCTGAATTAGTACAGTTACTGAAGACGTATCCAGTTTGATTCTAGGATTAGGGCTGAACCAAAAAGAGACAGCCCTTTGGTTATGCATGCAGCTCATAACGCTTTACTCCAGAGAGTTCTTGGATAAACTGAAACAAAATAGCTTTTGAATGTGTATCTTATTTGATTCTACGGATGAGAAAAGACATGAACTATTTAAAAAAGAGATATCTGCCCTTTCGTTACGCGTGTGGACCTCAAAGCCTAAAATCCAAGGAATTCTCGGATGGCCTGGAAAAAAACAGGTATTGAAGGCGTATCCAATTTGATTTAAAACATCAAATAGAGCATGAATTATTTTTCACAATAGATATCGTCCCTTCGGATACGCGTGTAGACCTTAAGGCCTTGGTTACGCCTTAATTACGCTACCATTGTTTTGTAACATTGAGCAAAGTAACCGCATAACAGAAACTGGAAAATGTTATCGCCGGTGAGCCTTGTGTCCAGCAAACAAAATTACGTATGGTGGAGAGGGGTCGGGGGTGTGGTCTGAGAAAAGTTATGTTTAAGTTCATTTTTACGCCAAAACTCAACAAGTAGGAGTTGAAGGTTATAGCAAAACTTCCTTTTTGAATTGCTAAAGTCTCATACATTATACATATATCCCTTTAAAATTTAAATTTGCTTGCCTATGACGTTTCTATACATAGGGAAGTGGATAAATGAAGCATATTTGAAAACAAAGTGAAAACGTTTTTGTAATCATTCTTCTGTGACAAAATGTTTTCGGTATCAGTCAAGGAAGGTGTCCGCTACAACGCCTGCCAAATATTTTTTCGATTGAGGTGCTTATTTTCGATTAAATAAACATTCGATGCCTTTCGCCATACTGACTTCCAAAAGTTAATCTTGCGAATGGATACGTGCGTTTTGACAGTTTTCCATGGCAAACTGTCAGCACGCAAACGTCATCATTCTGCTCAGCTCTTAGTGTGCCGCTGTAAGCATGCTCAAAGCAGGCGATTCATTGATTTGGAAGCATCAGCGTAGGCTTTACATAAACAACAACGAAGAGGCACCAAAATATTAATCAAAGCAATCGTGGCACTTTGCAGTCAGTAAAAAGCATGTGGCAACCACCACAGACTGGAGTGACAGTTGCCCAGCAGATTTCGGCTTGCCTAGCAGCATGACAATCTCCACAATCAGACCAAAGTGCAATTTTTCAAAACAAAAATCTCTAGACGGTTTTTTGGCACTCATCCTTGACCGATTTACTCTCAACTCATCGACACGTCGAAGACGAAGTCAGATAGGAAGAGGTTAAGAGAAGACAACGTGATCCACCCACCAAGAGTTTGTATCGGCGGTGACGAAATCGTACTTTGGATCGAATAGAGTTCGCCGCCGTACCCAACTGACTATCTACAATACGCTCATCAAACTGGTAGTCCTCTACGGACACGAGACCTGGACGATGCTCGTAGAGCATCAACGAGTTTTCAAAAGGAAAGTGTTGCGTACCATCTATGGGGGGGTGCAGATAGCTGACTGTACATGGAGGAGGCGCATGAACCACGAGTTGCCTCAGCTGTTGGGAAAACCATCCATCGTTCACACCGTGAAAATCGGACGACTGCGGTGGGCCGGGTGCGTAGCCAGAATGTTTGATAGTAATCCGGTGAAAATGGTTCTCGAAACGATCCAACGGGCACAAGCAGGTGAGGTGCGTAGCGAGCATGGTAGGATCGATTAAGGGAATACGATTTGCGGACCCTCCGCAAACTGCGTGGTTGGTGACGTGCAGTCATTAACCGAGCCAAATGGAGAAGACTTTTGGTACTGCACAGGCACTCTGGCCTTAGTATTAGGTATAAATAAATTATCGACGGGGAATCCTGTTTCATTATTGCAGATTCGTACCAACGTGTTGAACGGCGTATGGCTAAAATACTATTCTTGCAATACACGAGGGTGTCAATATTACTGCTAGGTTGATTAATCAGTTTTTTTATTTTTCCTGGATATTATCAAGATATCAACGGGAAAATCTTTTAAATATCGCCAGGAAAATTTAATGATCATCCTCACAAAATTCTTCAAAGTTTCTTCAAAAACAGTATTTTTTTTGCAGCACGAACTTGTTCAACGCTTAACCTACGGAGTAGTAACTGAAGGGCTTCAAGATAGCACCAATTTCCGCCTGAAGACTGTCCGTGGAGAAGGATTTACTGAAAATAAGAGTTCTCAAAATACCATAGAAGTTTTCCCGATGCTGTGACCAGGGCGCCACGAGACACACACTGTGTCAAAGAATTGTCACATTAGTTCTAGGCAAAAGTGCAATGTCTACTTATGTATTTCAGTGTTGAATTTAACAAATAAATGGCCTAATATTTTCATAAAGTTCATTACAGAAAAAAGATAAAAATAACGCCTAAAATTGCCCTTATAATGCTCAAAACATTGTCCAAAGTGTGCAATACTTTATAATGGTTAATCCTTCATATTCCCATTTTTCTACAAGGATCTGAAGACGACTTTCCATTGACTTCACAGTTTTGGTTTGTTTTAGGAGATATTCTACCATTTTCCCACGAGAACCTTCTTCAATTGGTTTATGTTCTGTATCGCGTGATCACGAGCTCTCTATACAAGGACGCCTTAGGTTTTCATTGAGGTTGAGGTCTAGATATTGAGAAAACTTTAATCTTTGACGAGATTGTAAAAATGTTTCTGCAACATTGTTTTGGAAAAATAAAGATTGGAGCTATGGCCCAATTTATCAGCGCCTGTCTTCAAGTTATTCTACAAAATGGCCAAATTAGGGAAAATCCATAGAACTTTGGTAAACGTTAGGTTTTTGATGTCGTTTGCACTATAAGCACCCTCCAAACCATTACATGACCACCTTTTGCTACGTAGTTGATGGTAATTTCGTTGGATCCAATAAGATCCCGATAAGGTTTAATTTTCTCTCGTCTATGAAAATGACATTCTGCCAGAGCTTTTGCGGCTCTGTCACACTTTTTTTTCTAGCATACCGTGCAAACTCAAACTTCGGACGCTTAAGCACTTTCTGATATACAATCATCCTGTTAACTCGCATTTTAAATCACCGTTTAAATCACATTGCAATCACTGAGTACAGATTCATCTTTGAACTACGTATTTAATACTTGCAGATATTGCAAAGAATGTTTGAAATTATGAAATGTCCGGCTTCTGTTTGATTCAAATCTCGGACACCGGGGATTGGATTTATATTTCGACACAAAGATTCAAACTTCGGACACCTGATTCAAGTACCGGAAGAATTATTGAACACACTCACTGCACAGCTCAGACTGCCTTAAATCATTTCTCGAATTGTTTTAACATGTCTTATTAGAAAACTATACCAAAACAAGCAAAACTATTAGTCCTTCCGTTCCAGCTTGACGAAACATTTCAATGAAATATTTCAGAAAATTTCCCATACGAATTCAAGCGTCCGAGGTTTGGGTGTGTCCGAATTTTGATTATCCACGGTATCATCCGATTTTCATATTCCTGGCAGATATGATATTCTTCCGCGAATAGCGATCGCGGTATCCTTCAACGACTACGATATCCGATATCGTTGACCTTGATTTCCGCACACTGTGTCAAGCTATCAGCTAGTTCAGGGGCAATCCTTAGGATTTTGCGTAATTTCGTGGAGAAGAATGCACTTGTGATGATCAAAACTTCGACTTACGGCCAGTGTCGGAACAGTCATGTATACAGTTTCATACTGTACCGACGATCACGAAGATTACCAAAACCGGCTATTTCGGGCTTTTTCCACCATTCTTGTTTAATTTTAGTATAACTATCAGAATTTTTCTTAATGGAAAGCATTTTTCTACAAAACAAAACATTGATACTAAAAATTAATCAAACTTGCTAGACAGTTTTATTAACAATTGATAGTGTTTGTATACACTAGAAGCTTTCCGACAAAATCAGATATTGATAAACTGGTAGATCATTATGTTCTGAATAAATTTTCAAAAACCCTAGGCGAACGAACAACTTTTGGTATCGGTTTTGTGCCTTTTCAGGTAAGAGATTTTGTTTCCTCGATTGTGCTTTTGTAAGCACAATTTACAACATTTTGATTAAGGTGAGACACAGAGTGATTCAAATTTTGACTTTCCGCTCCCAAGTTTAAACTATGATACATATTTGCTGTTTTAATAATCCTCCTAAAATTTTAGCTAATTTGGAAGTAATTTGACCGAGCACGTCCAGTTTGAAGTTCGTCTGAAAACTGCTATGAAAAAAGTAATTTCCATGGAAAACCGTTCCGTTACGTTGCTCATTAAGCTCTAAAAATATATGAGTACGTTGACAACATAGAAATTGTAAGGAACAGATCAGTCTTTTGCTGAAACGATTTGATGTTTGCAAGAAAAGTTATTAGGAGAGTTGAGAAATTCAATTTAACACGTAAGAGAAAAACAGCAATATCAATAATGAGCATTTTTGTTTTCTTTATAACTATGCTTACAAAAGTCAGATCGCTTCGCAACAACAACTATCTTCTAGCTTGCAAAGTATTCTATCAAGTCCATAGGTTGATTGTGTTAAAATAGTTAATGGCGATTTATATAGTAATTTCCATACAAACTTCAATCTATGAGTGCTCAGTCAAATAACATTCAAACTAGCTAAAAATTTAGGAAGATTATTAAAACCACAAATATCATCGCTTAAGTCATAGAGAGCCAAAAGTCCAAATTTGAATCACTCTAATGAGCAACAATGAATCACAACAGTGGTTGGTTTCCCCCGCTGCCGTATCCAAGCGCTAACGTATAGGTAAAAATAGCCAGCATGAGTTAACCACCTGAAGTTCGTTTGGCAAAAGGTTTAACGCAGGTTTTCTCACCAATAGGAACTTTTCACGAAAATCTATTTGGTACCAGTTATGCAGGAAGTTGTCCGCTACTACGCCTACCAAATATTTTTTCGAGTGATTATTTTCGAGATATTAAACCTTAGAGCTTAGATGCTTTTCACCATACCTACAGGTTTCCGAAAGTTTACTCCTAGTATGCCGCTGTAAGCATGCTCAAAGTAGGCGATTCATTAGAAACGAACAATCATGACCTAACAGGTATGTGCAAAAGAACAGGAGAAGAGAATAAAGTTTTTTTTAGCAATGATATTATTTATTGGTTAAAACATTAATCTTGATGAATATTGACAGGCAAATGCTCCACACTTCTCATGTTGCCTTTTCTTGGCGTCAAATTAAACCAAAATCCATTTAGTGCGGTGTATGTCAACGATAACTTATTAATTTTGATTCACATCCATTTTGTTGAATACTCACAGAAAAATTTGCGAAAAATAATACAACAAGCATTTTTGCATCAAGCAGTCGCGATCCAATGCAGTTTCGGGGTCCACTTCCAAACGGTAGGAACGCATCCTGATTAAGTGTTTATTTTCGTCGGAGAAACGTTCCGGATCGAAGCGGTACGGATCGGGAAGAATTTTGGATCTCGATGGAACGACAGCATTGGAATCTGAACAACTTGACCTTTTCAACGGTTACTTTGTCGTCGTAGTCTTCGAAGGTATATGGCCATGCAAACTCGGTTGGTGAATCCTAGTGGTGGCCATCGACGCAGACCCTCCCTGACCATGCGGTATTTCATCTTCTGAGTACTTCAGGTCAAAGCTTTTCCTCCCAGTCTATCTCTGACTGATTCAATTTCGGCTTCCAACTTTTGTTTTACATCTGGCTTTCCCACCATTTCATACAAAGCGAAACAGCAAATTCGTTGTCGTTTCTATGCCACCGAAAAGAATGACGCAGCTACAGCTGTGATGTCCAAATCATATTGATCTGTTCTCCGTTGATGCCTAAATGCTCCCAACAGTAGTGAATCCAGCACTTTTCAGTTCGTCGTCTGCCTTATCTTCTTTAAGTTCATTCGAACGAGCTTGAACTAACAAATGAATGAAATCAGGTCGCACGATTTGATTTTCTTCGCGTAGTTTGATGGTCTTCGATATGACATTAACATAGAAATCAGCAACTTCCTTGGGAAGAAATCTAATTCCGAAAAATTTGAAGACACTATTCGGAATAACCAGCGATAGGAAAAACTTGAGACCCTGGAATCTCCTGTGGCAGCCAGCTGTTTACTCTTTGAAAAATTCGTTATTCGGATTATGAACTGAGTCGATTTCAACGCCAAACGAAATCGAAGTGATGATGTCATTTCAAGCCTGAAAACAGATGCGCAAAAACACATTAAATACCATTGAACACTATTTTCGAATAATTTTTGAAACAGATCACGTATTTCCAATTCCATCTTCCCTTGTACGGCATCCTGCGCCAACCGCTGCATGGCACCATCATACTTCGACAGAGAAACATGTTCCCATTTTGCTTCCGAATGCGGGATCAATCCAGACCGTCCATGCCGCCATCGTTCGCCGTCCATAAAAACAGCGCACGCCCAAAGATGGGATCCATCCACCGAAATCGTGTCCGTGATCGGTGAAGTGATCGAAGTCTTTGATCAATCTGTTTGGCCAACACTGGATCATGGACCAAATATCCCGGTTGGCGGAACGTGAAAATCCTGAGAAACGATTTTCCGGGAACATGTTCCCCAGAACGGCGGCATCGCTAGGTGGAGCTTGCCGAGAAAACCGGCCACAGGCCCCGAAGAACGGATGCGGCTTCACGTATGGTACCTTTCGCTTATCGAAATAGCCAAGGTTGCGATACTCCACCGGTAGATCAGATACGCCGCAATGGGAATGATGAGCACAGACCTGACACACCATTATTTGCTTCAGCGACGTAAACAACGCTAAATGCAGGTTCGATGAGGGTGAAAACGCGATGAATATCGATTCATAACATCGATTGAATCACATTATACGTTGGATAAAAGAAAGAGGACGAAGCAATTTCATAAGTGATAACACAAGTTTCAGTATCAAAAAGATTAATTTTATTTATCTGCTTTTTATTTGGACAGTTTGTTATTTGCGCTATCTGGGTTTCTGTTATCGTACATATGAGCTGTTACTTTTGCATCCATACGATGGTGGGTAAAACGGTGATCAGTGAATCTGGTTTCAATGGCGATGAAAAGGGTATTATTAGAAAAGTAAACAAATTATATCCAGTGGATATACATTGGATGTGGGCGTTTTATATATCGAACGAGTAGCAATTGTAAGATAAAAAAAAGTTCCGACCCTATCTGAAAATCCTTTGTATCCTGGGTGCCACACAGATTTTTGTGATTTAGACAACAGAAATCCCTAGTCAATGAATACCAAATGAATACCAACTTGTAGACTAGCTCCAGAATGATGCGGAGCGTGGCAAAATATTGTATAATAGTTGTTACAAAAACATTTTCCGCCGCCCACTTCTCTCCTACGCTACCACCTTCCAGAATATTCACTACCCGAGTTTCAAGTTCTTCAACGAACGATCTCTTCACAGCTGGATCTTCTTGTCGGTTTATTTTGATTCACCACCCGTGTCTCTCCAACCGCCGTTGAATCCGAGCAATGCGTTGTCAAATGTGATGTCAGCGTTGCGTTTATTACGGACTCAAGAAGGCACCATTTTCAGCAGATCCATTTCCAGAGGAACCAAATACTAGTCCTGCCAGCTAAAAGCGGCTCTCGAGAAGTAAGTCAAACGCTGCTGGCTTCAGATGGGAGAAGCAGGCGCAGGTGGACTTCCCGGTCGACGATGAGGAAAGCGAAACAATATGCGACATATGCGACAAATCCGTGGATGCCATAGAAAGACGCGACAAGTCAGTCATACACCGATCCAACTGATCAGCTGAAAAGTTAAACTTTGGCTCGACCGCTCAGAACAACTTTTTCAAGTTTTGACGACAAATCCTAATTTAGATGTAGGGAAAGGTTGACAATTCTCCGACGGCAGCTGGCAGCATTCCGCCGCGGACAATCATGTGAGAACCATTCTGGCACGCTTTGCATCATCCCGGAGCAGGTCAATGAATTTCAAGAGTCTTTCTAGTTGGTACTAATTGACCATGGAAAAGCCTTTGTCATCGTCTGAATCACGAGAAACTGTGGGGCGAAGCAAGGGCGGTCTAGACAAAATCCAGAGTCCTGCACAATGGAATCACTACAGTGAGGCAAGTCTTGGATCTCTTCATTTACGTTTGTATGATATGCGGAAACCTTCAAAAACGTTTAAATAAGAGGATTTTTGAGAGCCTTCAACCTTCAAAGTTGTCAGGGCGGGCACTAATTACGTAAGGGCTAACGGAGAAAGGAGGATATCGGTTATTTTCACCCATGCAAATAAAAAGCATATTTTGAATGAAAAAATATTTCACATGGTGAGATGGTGAGTTGAAAAATCCCTCACTTAATAAAGGCAGAAACGAAGGCGATTTGTTGATATTGTGGGGTCCATAAAAAAAAATAAATGCAATCTTAATTATTATGAGAGTTTAATAATCGTAATATTTTAATACTAAAGCATTACGGCTTTGCAAAGTGTCATACAACGACTGAGCCTGCTAAATAAAAACGAATAGTTAAAAAATCTGAATATTTTTTTTATCAAATATTTCTTTGTTTCACAATTCTGGAAATATTTTAAGGATTTTTAAAATCATTGAGATCTCGGAAGATGTTTTGAAGTATTGAATGAAGAAGACGTGAAAACAGGATTTTAATGAGATTTTGTAGTTCAATCAAAGTTAATTGCCTATTTCCGGGATTAAACCACCTGACTTGGACGTTAATTTACAGTTAGGAAACTCATTAGAATATACGTTATGTGGGAGACTATGGATTTGTAAATTGTACCTTGTTTTCGGATTGCGTAGCGCCGAGCACGCAACACCGAAGGCTCTTTTTCAAATCAATATCTCCCATACAACGTACTATATTCACATATGAGTTTCCATAATATTGTAAATTAACGTCCAAGTCGGGTGGTTTAATCCCCGGAAAGTAATTAACTTGATTGAACTGAACCTGAGTTGCGTGCTCTTGCTCTACGCAATGCGGTCGGGTCTGAGCTTGACGACCGATGGCAAATGCTTACACAACCTCACTTGATCAGTACAGTTGCTGATAAATAATGTGTACAGCCGCCAGACATTCTAAATATCGCTCCTCTAATGTGAAGTGATTATAACTACGTGGTAGTGTTGGTTGAGAATGATTGCGAGTGATTTGACTATGCGTCCAATTTGGGAATCTCGAGCTCGTTCAGTAGCGCCAGGTTGCGGAAGGCCGACGGAGGTCCTTCAGCTTAGTTGGTTAAAGCACCAGTCAGCGTAATGTAGGGTACAATGGGTTCGAGTCCACCGAAGGGAAAGTGGTTACCTCAATACATTTTCAAATCAATATCTCCCACATAACGTACATATTCACATATGAGTTTCCATGAGATTTTGTAAATAAACCTGATTTTGTTCTTCCAGTGGAAACCCGAAGAAAGCCCTGGCGGCAATCGAATTTCCTCTCATTTTCGGATGTCGCAACTGCACCGCGAGTAGTATGCATCTATATATCATCATACATACTACTCACGAAGTAGCTGAACATCTGGAAAGAGGAGAAAATACCACTTGCAACGAGCCTTCGGATCGTTACAATTATTGTTAGTATTTTATTGGTTATTATTGTTCTTAGTTTCTTGTTAAATGTTTTCGTTTGTGTTTACGGTTAAAATAAATTAAATAGACTAAAGGAAAAAATTCGAGAATTAAAAATATAAACCAGCCTGATGAGAAAACGGAAATTCACCGGTATAGTTCATTGTGCTTTTTCTGCATTTCCCTCAATTAGGTTCTGCAGCATGACGTCACGAATGAATTCGGTCCTCGTCAAATGAACTTTTTGACAGTTCAGTAGTACTTTCCACTGACTCCGACGAGGACCTGAGTTCGAGTTCGATTGGTTGCTGCCCGAGACCATCGCGAATTACACTAATCTGTCATCAGTTTGAGGTTAGATACAGACGCTGCAGAAAATGGTTAAAGAGATCAAGATTGCTTGATAACCTAAATTTGCATATGAGCTTTATGCATCGACCTGTTGAGATTTTTGATAATTCTTTGACCTTCCCTGAAGTCCTCTCAGATGGACAGAAAGGTGGCTAACTTAGGTTGCGAAGAGATGCGAAGCATGCGGGAAAATTATTGTCATGAGCATGGAGCAAAACGTCGGTATCGCGAATTTACCTTCGTGATTTCCGACGAAATTAATTTGGCGGTTAATCTGAGGATTATTGAAGTGACCAGATTCACTTCGAACTGATCCGTGAAAGGCAGGAGTGTTCTCGCCGTGGTAGTTTCGTTGAGGTAAAAGCTACAATAAGTGTGTTCATTAGTGAATCTTCCTTAAAACCTTTCCCAACGTAGTCAATCAAACCCTTTCCTATGTTTGCAGTTAGTCATAAAGGATACGAATGTGTTATCTGTGCTGGTTTAAATCTGTAAATTGTGCTTTGCAGTGAATATTGGTGCACACGTGCAACGGTTATTTTATGCATATGGAACCGTGACCACGCCGCTACTACTAACGAGGCCATTTCTGACCCCACCATCAGATTGCGAGGTTCTCCCGGGGCACCGAAGTGGGACGCGATTGCCAATCAACGCGCCTAGGCAGGGTATCACCGTAGAGAAGAGTAGAAGAAGAGAGAGGCAACTGTTTCCGTTCCGTTGGTGACGACGACCGAACATCGACGCATGCCGCGTCGCGCCCAGATGAGACAGAAGTTTCCGATCCGGAGACAAAGCCATCCGTAGGCGACAACCGCAGTCGCAGCATCGCCGAACCGCGATGTAAGGTTCATCCGATCCAAACAGCAGAAGCAACATCAACCACTAGGCAAGCCGCCGACCCATCGGTGATCAGCGTGTAACTTTACCGCCATCGTCCGCAAATTCAACCATCGCATGTCCATTCAAAGTGAGAACTCCTCTCTAAAATACATGCGCATGTAATTTTCCGTCGCAACATAGCCCTATTCCGTTGCTAGGCGAAGACAATGAAAAAATATGTTCAATGCCGATTACACAATAGTCGTTGCGGTTGCGTAGCAACGAGAAATTGCACGTTAGATTTGAGTGAACACACCAGGAGAGCAACACGATAGGAGGCTAGGGACGAGTAGCCATGAATGGGAGAGGTGGAGAATGAATCGATGCTTGAGCTGCTTACAGCGGCACCACAGACAAACAGACGTAACACTTCCCATTTCAACATCGTCATGTGTTCAAGGTTGATTAGAAATACACCTGTGCTACGCGATTTGCCAAGAGAGGCGCTAGTGTTCAATCGCTTTGACATTTGATCAGTGTATATGCTGAATGTTTTCTGTATTGATGACGATAATGATGATGATTCATATAGAAGTATGCGTTAGAGCAAACGTCAAATGGGAAAAATCATGGCCGACTCTGTGTCTCGCGATTCTGATAACAGATGGCAGTAGTGTTTTCTGAAAAGCGAATGGCGATATTTTTCGAACAGTTTGTATGAAGAGTTACTGTTTGTTCGGGGCACATCAGAGTTAACTTTCTGAAATCAGATATGAAAGGATCTAGGTTCGATTTCAAAATTAGCACTTTAATCGAAAAAATATTTGGTAGGCGTAGTAGCGACACCATCTCCCCAACGGTACCAAATAGTTTTTCAAGAATGTCTTTAATTTTGAGAAACCAGCGTTAGATGTTTTCGCCATACAAATTCTGGCGGTTAACTCTTCTGGCTATTTTGTGCATATACTATAGCGCCTGAATGTGGCTGCGGCGGGTAGAAAATCAGCCACTGCCAATAATTCATTGTAGATACGAAGAGATAGGAAAATAGTGAGAGCGATATGAACACTAGTGTTAGCAAACTGGATGCTTAATAAAATTTCGGATAAAAGCTTCGCTGTCCCTTCTTATGTCGTGAAACACTTCAATAAACACTGCAGACTGAAATCATTTGTATAGTGCTTGTTATTTAAGGTCCGAGGAAGGAAACTGGTTGAGAGTATTTAATGTAGTTCGTTTTCGTTGTAGTTTTTTAGTATTTTTCTACTGGGGAGGGTGGCTCCGAAACCAACCGGCAACTCCTCAATCTTGACACGATTGGGTTGAGGTAAAATTTGGTCGCTTTACCAGTGATGATAAACTCCCTCCACACTGTTTCATCACTGGTCGACGGTTGTACTTGGGTAACTGGGCATTTATTGGCGTCGTCTTTCATAAATTAGCGTTAGTTCTTACATGAAATTTGGTTAGGACCAGTCTTCCACCAGAATTGGGGAAAAGGAACCCTCGTCCCAGAGGGTCTCAAGGTCGGGCACATATAAACACGGTCAATGGTCTCCTACGGAGTGGCGCATAAACCATCGTACTAAAGTACCTACTAAAGAATCTACAATATAAATATTGTGAGAAATTTCTTTTAGTTTTCGCCAGTTTTAAATTTCTGTAATTAAGACAGTTGGTGGAATTCAAAAGACCCTGAAATGAACAAATCTTGGAATCATTCAACTATTTTTTTTTCAAATTAGAGCATTTTTATAATTTTAAGTTCATTATATTCATTTAACCAGTCTATTAAAAAACTATACTCCTTATTACACAACTTTTATATCTCAGTTTCGACCTGTTAGTTTGTCTGGTAAAAGCTATCAAAGTGTTACAAGAAGTCGTTTTTAGAACAGTGAAAACTGAAGATCTGGACTTGTAAGGTCTTTTTACTAAAAAAAACTTTATAAGAATTTCATCAACTGTTTTGTGGCATACCTACTGGATGTCAAAACAGGAATGTATTTTTTTTCAAACAATCTTGTTATAAACTTGGGTAAATAAATAAATCAGGATGTTTCATGCTTTGCAAACACTTAATGTTGGAAATAAAAAAATCAAATCTGAAAAATCTATAATATTTGAACTTCACAATTAACAACGACATGTTCCATACTTTGCCGAAAAATCGATTTAAGAAGATGCCTAACCATTAAATAGATCGATGCACCCCTCGTTGCAAACCAGTTCGGTTGAAGGAATGAAACAAAGTCTTAGGTGGTTGTCTGATCCATTTAATTTCCATTTACTTATCAGTTACTTTCAGTAGCTCCAGTGTCTTGACCTTGACTGCGAGTCACAAGTCGAGTCGATGTCGAGCCTAAGGTAAGACACTGAAGACGACCACATGAATAGGTCGAAATACGTATCTGCAAAGATAACGAAATTTCGTGGAATAATGACATACTTAATTCGTCTTAGACGGTTAATACATTCACTAAACGAGTTAATATATTTTCGGAAAAGTCGAAGGTTTTCAGTTAACCCCAACATGAAGAAAAGTAAGGGACTAGGAGGATGGTTGGTTCTTCATTTACGCTAGCAAAAAAGTAAAAAACAATATATTCTACAGAAAATGTTCCAGTATTTTTTTTTATTTATATAAATTTTGTACTAAATTCACTACTGTAAAAATATGTTACAAATTCATATTCTTTGCTTTATCTAAACATTCTTTGCTATCATATTTTCTGAACTTTCCAAGGAATAATTGCATTTTGCACTTTTCTTTTCGTTTCTCCTCGTACCATCCAAGAGCTATCGGACATAAAATAAATTTAAAATTTGTATCGGCCTTATCAAAAAAGAATCATCTAACTGTAACTGCTGGTCAACAAGGATCAACATGACTTTGGTGACATCTTCCAATAATTCCTCTAGTAGCCTAGGCTGTACCGAGATTCAGAATCTCAGCTTTTGGAGTGTTTATTCTACCCCTTATTCGGATTATTGGACACATTACATTTATTGTATCCATCATGAGTGTTAGTACCAGCCAGCACTGTCCTTGCCCCTATGCCTCAGCAACACAAAGTCAATTAGGTTCTGCAGCGTCTGTACGTAACCCCAAACTGATGACAGATTAGTAGTATCTTGTCGTTGGACTCAATCAACCAATCACAGAAGTCGAATCTTGTCGGAGTCCCTCGTCGAGTAGTGGATGTACTACTGAACCTCAAAAAAGTTCATTTGACGAGGACGAATTCATTCGTGACGTCATCTGCGAACCTAATCGCATTCTCCTGACATCATCAGTGACAAGAGTCATCGCATCGAGATGATGCTGTCGACGTACGCCGGCCAACGTTTTCTCTGATCAATACCATTGTGTTGTGAAGTTGAGTGCAAACCATGTACTTTTGGCCAGCAAGCAATACGTAACCGAACGAAGTACACTGATATAAGAATGGGTAATGGAAAGAAAGATATGGTGAAATAAACACAATTTTTCCCTCACTACCATTTCCACAAAAAGTAGCTCGCTTTCTCACTTCTGTCATCCTTTTTGTGCCATCAGCATTTGCAAAAGGATATCCCTTTATTGAACAATCAACCAATGGAATAATGCAGTCAATGTGGTGGTATGGCTAAAGTGACCGCATCACAAGCCTATTTTTGTTGAAGTTCGAGCATCGAATCCCGTTCCGGTTTAATATTTCCGTAATTCGTTGAAAGTGAGTGAGGCATCAAAATTGTAAAACGAAAAAGGGATTTTATCAAATGGACACGATTTTCGTTAATCAAAGCGGGCTTGGTAGTCATATGGCTACTGCTTCTGCCTCATACGCAGGAGGTCGTGGGTTCAATCCCAGGTCCGTTCCATTCTCCTACTTTGTATCTTTCTCTATATTTCTCATGTTCTAGCAATCGCTAGAACTGGAAATGGACTTCCATACCGTTTCCATCTCAATTCCTATACCTTCAATTTCAATATTCTAACAGTAATCTGCTAGAATTGGAAATGAACTATAATGCGCGTTTCCAAACATTCAACTAGAAATTCCATCAGTTGCTTTCTCCTATCTATCACATTGGCAGCTCGTTAACCAAGACGGACCTCTGCCTCTCGAACCTAACCCAGAAATTCCAACAAATTCCGCATGAACTCGTGGCAAGTGCAGAGGTATATTCGGCTTGCAGTGGGCGAGTGATTGCATCATCATTTCCTCCCATTGACTTGCATTCTGACGTGGCAGGCGCCAGTATGACCTAATAAATGAGATCACCAGTACTTGTACATTGAAGATGTGTGCTAGTCCCAAGCAAACATCTGTTGGTTCCCTGTGCAAGAACAGCTGATCTGGTCATAATGGAGTAGCAACTACGAGCAGTCAATCAAGCTCAAGCTCAAGCTGGACACGATTTTCGTTAATCTTCCAGGTTTTTAGAGAAAAGAGGTGTGAGTGAAAGATGTTTTTCACCACAAACCACAGAAAAAGATTCTCCTTCGACCCGGAAATCGCTTGATTTCTCGCTTAACTTTTCAAAAGGACCTAAGTAACATTTTTTTCATGAATTAATTTTAATACAGCAATCAATAGCTTTAATGTTGTTCTGTTGATTGCGCTAATCAAATTAATTCATGAAAAAAATGTTACTTAGGTCCTTTTGAAAAGTTAAGCGAGATTTCATTTTATCGGAACAATAAATACGAACTCTGCTAACAGCTAATACCACAAACTCAGTATATTTCATGATGAAGTAACAGGTCCACCTTTATTAGCAAAGCAATTTCTATTATTGGCAAAGAATTTGTTCCTTTTGCCAACCAGACATGGAAGTAGAAAACTGTCAATATATTGGTGCCAAATTATGTTTATTAAAATCTTTTACTAGGAAAAATCACTCATATTAAAGGGTTAGACGCTCGTCTGGCTCTGCACAATTTCGGGTCAGGTTTTCAATTAATTGAAACTGGCTTAACATAAAAATTGAGTTTGTAGCCTTGACATCAACTTTCATTTATATAGGCAGATAGGCAAAAACATTTGGCTATTACATTTGATAAAATTTATGGTCGATGTAGAAATATGGATAATGACTATACACGTATTATAAGTAGATGGCACTCTATTACAATATTTCTGATAAAGTATATCATTTAAAAAAAAAAAAAAACTATTGTTAACTATTATCGGTTAAGGCTACCAATGTAATAATTAGGTCTACATAGTTGATTGACGACACAGTAAATAAATAAATATAGTGTTTCCGTTTTCTAAAGTTTTCAGCAAATCTTAAATATATTTGCTCGTTCCGGTAATAATTAAGTGGTGATCAGGTGAATTAAATGGTTTACTTCAAAAATTGGTCGTGGTCATACACAACAAAGAGCAAAAACAGTTGATCCAAAACAGTAAATAAACGTTTGCTATTTGTGCGCTGCTTTCCTTGGCAATGCAAGAAAGGCAAGAATTTCGAAAGTGGATATTTGTTTCGGTTAATAATTCCGCAAATATTTCCACGTACCTATATATGTACAAACAACATATTCAACTGTAAGCCTAAACGTTAAATTAACTATTTGGATCTAGATTATGTTCATTCGTGGGGTATGTTTGCTGCATCACGCATATTTTGTTAGGATTGCTAACAATATTCGCACCCTGACAATAATGCCGTATTTTACAGTTAATTTAATTAGGGCAAACATCAGAGTGCAAACATCAGAGGAGACTCGTGAGGAGAAAGTCGGACAAACAGAACATAACTGAGTGGAGAATGGACCATTGGCTCTCGAAGAAAATTAATGTTCATAATAATTAATTTCGAGAATCATTTTCGTATCGCTAATTGCCAATAATAACTGTGATCCCTGATTTATTAGAAGGGTAGATTAAAGTTATATTGCAGATATTAGCCTGCAAATTTCTTGAATAAAGACAATAACAATAATTGTATTTGTTACTTTCAAAAGTAGGACTTTTAATTTAGTATCCTCGAAATGATCAGAATAATCCTGCTTGAACTAGATAAGTCTTCTTTTTGCATAAGTATCAATAATCAACGTAATTACATTAATATGATTCTTACCATAATTAAAATTGACCATCTTGTCCCTTATTGAAATATGTTTTAGTTAGATGAACAACAGTGAAGTGTGTATTTTGATTTAAAAACATATGTAAAACAAAAACGAGCAAACATAGACAACCATTGGTGCTTTAAAATAAGTGGCGACAGCGGTAAAATCTCATGTTTGAAACTTTTCATGATGTAACTTTTCTTGGTGTCAATTTAAACCAAAATCCATTTAGTGCGGTATATGCAAAAGATAACTTTCTAATTTTGATTGGCACATCCATTTTGTTGGAATACTCCACAGAAAAATTTGCGAAAAAATAATACAACAAGCATTTGGCTTGCATCAGTGCCAATCGCGAGCCGATGCAGTTTCGGGGTCCACTTCCAAACGGTAGGAACGCATCCTGATTGATGTTGTGTTTATTTTCGTCGGAGAATCGTTCCGGATCGAAGCGGTATGGATCGGGGAAGAATTTTGGATCTCGATGAAACGACTGCATAGGAATCTGAACTACTTGACCTTTTTCAACGGTTACTTTTGTTCCGTCGTGGTCCTCGAAGGTGTACGGCTTAACGCAAACGCGGTTGGCGAATCCTACTGGTGGCCACCGGCGTAGACTCTCCGTTATGACCATGTCAAGGTATTCCATCTTCTGGAGTACTTCATAGGTCAAAGCTTTTCCTCCCAGACCTTCTCTAACTGAATCAATTTCTGCTTTCAACTTTTGTTTAACTTCTCGGTTTCCCACTATTTCATACAAAGCGAAACAAAGCAAATTCGTTGTCGTGTCTATGCCACCGAAAAAGAAAGACGCAGCTACAGCTGTGATGTCCAAGTCGGTATATTGACTGTTCTCCGTTGATGCTTCAATATCCTCCTCAGTAGTAAATCCAGCACTTTTCAGTTCGTCGTCTGCCTTATCTTCTTTAAGTTCATTCAAACGAGCTTGAACTAACAAATGAATGAAATCAGGTCGCACGATTTTATTTGCTTCGCGTAGTTTGATGGTCTTCGATACGACATCAACGTAGAAATCAGCCACCTCCTTAGATAGGAATCTCGTTCTGAAAAATTTAAAAACACTATTTGGGATCACCTTCAATAAGAAAAACTTGAGACCCTGGAATCCTGCAGCGGCAGTCAATTGTTTCCCTCGTTTGAAAAATTCGTTGTTCGGGTTATGAACTGAATCGATTTCCACGCCAAACGAAACTGAAGTGATTATGTCGTTGATAAGTCTAAAAACAGATGAGCAAAAACACATTAAACACTATTAAAGGCTCTATTTGAATAATTCTTACTTTTGAAACAGATCACGTATATCCAATTCCATCTCCCCATGTCCAGCATCCTGCGCCAATCTCTGCATAGCACCATCCACATACTTCGACAGCAAAGTAAACATGTTCCTCATTTTGCTTCCTGTGAATGCGGGACTCAATCCAGACCGTCCATGCCGCCATCGTTCGCCGTCCATAAAAAACAGCGCACGCCCAAAGATGGGATCCACATCCACCGAAATCGTGTTCATGTGATCGGTGAAGTGATCGAAGTCTTTGATCATAATCTGTTTGGCCAAAGCTGGATCATGGACCAAATATCCCGGTTGGCGGAACGTGAAAAATCCTGAGAAACGATTTTCCGGGAACATGTTGTACCCCATATCGGCTACATCACTGAGGTGAGAGAAAACCGGCCACAGGCCACCGAACAACGGATGCGGCTTCACGTATGGTACCTTTCGCTTATCGAAATAGCCATAGGTCGCGATGCTCCACCGATAGATCAGATACGCCGCAATGAGTGTAGCGAGCACAAACCACTCTGAAACACCCATTGCTTCCGCTACGGTAAGCAACGCTGAACGAACGTTTGCTGTAGATGAAAACTCCATGGGAACTAACTGATTACGTCGATTAGCTCACTGATATATGTTGTTTAGAAGAAAGTGGGACACGTCAGTTCTAAGAGATAACAAAAATTTCATTACCAAAATAGATTCAGTTTTATCAAACACATTCTGATTCGAATTGTTCTATAATCTTCGCTATCTGCGGCGAATGTTATCGTTACGCATGAGTCAAGTTTACGTTTGCATCCCTTGTGGGGATGATCTGTGATTCTGGTACGACGAATAACGGAAACATCGTTTGAAAAGCGTTCGCGTGGAGAATAAACAGTATCCAGTCGACATACTCGCGAATCGGTACACCGAAATCTACAAGTAACAAAACATTAAGTTAAGCTCGGGTAAACGTTTACCCAAAGGTGTACTACAATCATTTTACCTAGTTTTAAGTTAATTAAATTTAAGGCTTGGATAGTCCCGATTTTTCTATATTTTTCTAATTTTATCAGAAGATCATTAGTTCTTGATATGATACTTTCAGATATCCATATAGCATTTTGGTGAATTATAAATCAATACTTAGTACCAAAATTGTTAAATACGTTGTTTATATTTCAGATTGAGATCTCACTACAATGGTGAATCGAATGAACGCTTTTCTATGTTTCTTTTTATTGCTCTTTATTATTTTTTTCGTAGAAAGTATTAAATTTTTGTGTAAAAAAAATGTATTTTGTTTAAAATTTTGTATTTTATTTATTGATATTGATTAATTATGATTAATTATAATATTGGTTTGTTTATGGATTTTTTTTTTCGTGCAGCATTTTGATTTTTTTAACGGAAAATTCATCTTTTAAACCTACAATGTTTGCTTTAAAAAATGCTTTTTTATGGAAAATTCTTAATTTATTTATAGAAATTTTGCCTTATTTGTGAAAATGTTATATTTATTTATTGCTCATACTCTGATTTCTTTATTGGCTATTTACGGTTTACGGCTATTGCGGCCTCTTCCGGGTTCTCTACTAAATATTATCTTCGCTTGTATTTATTCCGGCATACGAACAACGTGACCAGCCCACCGTAGTCTGCCGTGAATCAGAGTAGTATACATACAGCGCGAGTTTTGTTTTCGTTTGCAGACTACGGGACTTAAGCTAGTTACGAAGTCCGTAATAAGCCCTATTTGCAGCTGCAATACGCCTTTTCACCTCGCGGGTAACATCATTATCACACGTCACTAATGTTCCAAGCTACACTTCAAATTTGTCACCATCCAGCACCATTTCGCTACCACCACCACTAATGAATCCACGTTGATTGCCAGCGACCATGTACTTCGTTTTGCTGGTATTGAAAGTGAGTCCAATCCTCGCTGTCTCCCTCTTAAAAGGCACAAAAGCCTCTTCCACAGATGATGTGTCTGCAAGTTGTACTCCCAGAATTTATCAAGGATTTGTCTCAGGACAAATCTACAAATCTGTCTGAGACAAATCTACCATATCTTCCACCAATTTGTAGTTTTAGAAAGAACCGAATTATTTTCCATAAAGCGCCTTTCCAGTTGCAAACAACAACAAAACCAAATCAGAATCTTGAGATCAAATTTCACATTACTGATACTGATGTCATCTATGCAAATGAATTTATGCAGCATCTCCCTCCGACGCGCGCTTTTAATTCTTTCTGTGGTCACCAAGCGAATGATTTTCACTTTGAACTAAATTCGTTCAAGTTTAATCTTCCCTTATAAAGAATATTGGTCCTGAGAAGAACCAATTGACCTTCCTTCCGAATTACTAACAGCAACCAGTCACCGCGCTTGTGATTATGCTGCCAAAGTCAAATTTCTGCTGTCTCCAAGCGATGATGATTTGCACTTTGATGAAAATTTGTCTTGGCTCAACTTTTTCTACTATAAAATTGAGGTGCTGAAAAGAGCCGATTGATTTTCAATAATGCGCCTTCCATATTAACTGCAACAAAACCAGATTCAGAACCATGCGAGAAAATGTCACTGGAGTGCCGCTGACGCCACAATAGTTATTCGATAGTTTACCGCTGAACCGCTGCAGATGCAGAATCCACCGTCTTCGATACTGGGACCGCTACCGATGCTATCGTTCTGTCCGTTCTCCGTGCCCGCTCTCGGTGACTATTCACTGTGGAACAGAAATGACGCTCAAATGCGAAACACGGGTCTTTTTTTACTCAGAGAAAATGAAACGGTGGGCCAACAGGCCCGAAACCTACATCATTCTGATGTCCGTGTTGGAAATGCATGAACGGGATTAGTAACACCGAAAACATCATTTTTAGCGAAGACCTAAGAATCATGTAGAATCAAGGTCGGGAAAAGGGAATACAAAACATGTTATATTCGAAGAAAGCAATGAAAAAGTTTTTAACATACAGCAGTTTGATCATTGAAGATGCTTTGTAATACAATCTCACGACTTGCTGATAACATGTTGGATTTTTTCATTTGGGGACCCTGAACGTTCGGGGAAACTGGACGAACATCGCCCAAGACCGACGATTATGGAGCTCTACAGTACGCCAGGCATAGGTGTATCGACGCTGTAGCCAACCAGGTACCCAGGTAGGTATTCAATTTGACAGAACGAATCTGTGTCAAAAGGTCGAAGGACAAAAGGTCGAAAGGACAAAAGATCGAAACTACAAAAGGTCGAAAAGACAGAAGGTCGAAAGAACAAAAGGTCGAAAGGACAAAAGGTCGAAAGGACAAAAGGTCAAAAGGACAAAAGGTCGAAAGGACAAAAGATCGAAAGGACAAAAGGACAAAAGGTTGGAATGACAAAAGGTCGAAAAGATGAAAGGTCAAAAACAAAAGGTCGAATGGATAAAATGTCATAAGGACAAAAGGTCGAAGGTCAAAAGGTCGAAAGCCAAGAAATTGAAAGGACAAAAGATCGAAATGACAAAAGGTCGAAGGAAAAGAGGGTCGAAAAAATAACAGAAGGTCGAAAGGTCGAAGAACAGAGTACAGTCAAACCTCCATGAGTCGATATTGAAGGGACCATCGACTCATAGAAATATCGAGATGTGGAATAGGAAATCTTTGGAAAGCTCTTTGGAGGGACCATCACAGTAACCCAGAAAATATTTTTTGATATGGAATAATTTGCTTCCTTGAGTCGATGTCGAGTCATAGAACATTGACTCATGGAAGTTTGACTGTATCGAAGAGACAAAAGGTGGACAGAAAAAAAGTCGAATAGACAGAGATTAGAGGTTTCATTTTATTAATCATAGACTGTTCTAACGAGGTATGCCTTATGTTTTAAACGGGCTTCTTTAGAGTTTACTTAACCCTATAACACCAAATATTTGTTTTTGCTCAAAATCACTATTTTGCTTTCTAAAACTGATCTGAACACATTTTAGGCAATACATTCAAATTGGCGATTTCACCACTTTCACCTTTTTAAAATATTGTTTAAAATTATTTTTTAATCAGACCTTTTGTCCTTCGGCGTTTCTACTTTCTACTTTTTGACTCAGATTTTTTGTTTCGATCTTTTATCCGTGCGACCTTTTGACCTTTCGACCTTTTGTTCTTTCGAACTTTTGACCTTCGATCTTTTGACCTTCGACCTTTTGTCTTTCGACCTTTTGACTCAGATTTTTTGTTTCTGCCTTTTGTCACCTCGACCTTTTGACCCTTTGACCTTTTGACCCATCGACCTTTTATCCTTTCGACCTTTTGTCCCTCGACTCTTTGACCTTC
Source organism: Armigeres subalbatus (assembly GCF_024139115.2). NCBI lineage: Eukaryota > Metazoa > Arthropoda > Insecta > Diptera > Culicidae > Armigeres > Armigeres subalbatus. The sequence continues at coordinate 451,154,272 of NC_085140.1, forward strand.
GACTTTTTGACCTTCGACCTTTTGTCCTTCAACCGACAGAACCATGTTGAGAAACGGTTATTGAAAACTTGCTTGGTACTTAACTTTAGTCGTGTGAATGTGCAATCAAAAACTTGGTTGCAACTGAGAGATGTTGAAAAAATTCATAATGTTTGCGCTGTTTAGGTCGTGTGAAAGTAATGAAACAAGTTTTTTATACCAAAACATAACAAACCTATATGCTCGAAAGATGCATTTTAAACTCTTATACAACAAACTGTGTTTTTTGGGAAGGATTGAAATTTTCAATAATGTATCGTAAATAATCAAAAGTTTCTATGAAATTGAGAAATTGCGGGAGAGTTTCCGAGTCGATTAATATATAAATCTTCAAAATCTATCGAAAAATAAAGGCTCTATTAACGTTCAAAATCCTACATGTTTTCATGAGGATCCCCAATAAGGTACCAGTCGACACGTTCAATGCAAGAGATGGCGTTGATTCAGTGATCGTAAAATCGAAATTTCATCACTATAAAACTACTAATCAGTGGAGATAAAAAAGAGAGAGATGAGGAGATAAAGAGAGAGAAAGAAATGTGAGGAAAGTAATTACCTACAATGTAAAAAACTAAGTGTAGGAGATCATCTTTTCACCCCATACACCATACACCACCTTTTTACATAAATTAGAGAAATACCTGATTTGTCCATATATTATATCGATTTCCAACTAGGTTAAGTGTACCGGTTTTGTCCACCTTAGTACATAATATGGCCAACCCTAAGAAATGAATATTTCCAAAAAATATCATCAGTTTCAACAGCGAAGAAAGATAAGGGATATATTTCCTGTTAGAGCTAATAAAACCCTCGAAAATTGCTTTACTTTTGGAGTTTTGCGAGAAACTGGGCAAATTAGGAACATGGCCAACTTTTTTCCGTCCCATAATCGGTTGGAAGAGCCTTCACTCCGCTACCAAAGACAACGGCTTAGGGCTAGTAAATTGCGCTGCTGCCGGAAGGATGGCTCAACACCATTGCAAATAAAACCAGATAACATATCTTCCCTTCCAAAACCTCCACATACCAGATTTGGTGTCGCTTGCTTGATAAATTCTCGAGTTATGATGAAATTGGTGTTTCATTTGTATAGCAGCCCCCCATTCCAAAGAGAGGATGGGTCTCGAATCGTCTCCAGAATCTTCTGCCCCAAAAACATCTGTATACAAATTTTTTACGCCGATCGGTTCAGTAGTCTCCGAGTCTACAAGGGTCAGACAGACAGAACTTAATTCTTATGTATATAGATAACACGTACTGAGCATTTTATGCGAGCACCACTTGCGCTCTTTACGAAGATTAGCAACGATAAGTCACACTGAGCACCATATGCGAGCACCACTCGCGCTCATTAAAAAATTAACAATAACCCGTACTGAGCACTTTATGCGAGCACCACTCGCGCTCTTTACGAAGGTTAGCAACACTAAATCGCACTGAGCACTATATGCGAGCACCACTCGCGCTCATTAAAAAAAATTAAAACTCGTACTGAGCACTTTATGCGAGCACCACTCTCGCTCTTTACGAAGATTAGCAACACTAAGTCGCACTGAGCACTATATGCGAGCACCACTCGCGCACATTCAAAAATTAGCAAAAAATAATTTGTACTGAACGTTGAATTAGCCAACGCATTTTATTAATTCTGGTATCAAAATTTATAGCACTATCAGAAAAAGTTTCATTTGTTGACCATGAGACCCTCTACGCGTGTGCTTGGGCCTAATTTTTTTTAGATAAATCTTGAAGCGCAATTTTGGGGATTGAGTCGAAGAATTCATAGTGTTCTATGCGAGCACCTCTCGACACATCGAGACGCTCAGTCAAAATAAGTACCCGAAGAACAATCATGCGAGAAATGAATAAAATCAAGCAGTAACACAAGTGACACTGCAAAGACCCTCCACACGCAAATGAAAATGTTAAAATTGAAGAGAAACTGTTACTATACATATTATGCTACGTACACACCAGTCAAGCAGTTTGACGAACATTGACTCCGCCCCCAAGAAATCGCTTCGGTTGCTGCTTTGTTTGAACGTGTGTGAAGTTGTTCGAACAACCATTTGACAGTTGGCGGCTCGGTTGGAAAAAATTAAAACGGTTTGATTTTGGTTTGAGTTGTCGGGGGTGGAGTCAAGGTTCGCCGAACATGTATGAGCATTTGTAGTGAAGTTGCACAAACCCCCATATATTTTTTGATGGTTGGTGCTCGAGTTGGTGCTTCGGTCGTTCGTGTGTGATATTGTTGGTCGAATAAATTGATTGTTCGTGTCGCTGTTGATAACACTTGATGGATGTTTGAATAAACGGGAGGTGGAGTCAATGTTGGTCGAACTGCTTGACCGTGTGTACGTTCCATTACTCTTTCATCGGACAAAAGCCTCAACGGCTATCAAACTGATCAGTTTTTAACTCAACGTATACTACTTTTTTTTCGAGTGCACTCACCCGTAGTCCAAATGTATCCATTTTATTGTTGTTATGAACTACGATCACATCACTCTCACTAGTTTAGACAAACAACTTTCAACTTTCCTATGTGTGCTCTCGCTTGCTTGATTCTACAGTTTTGTTACAATATTTTAAACCTCCTGGCAGGATCGCCAAATGTGGAGTTTAATCTGATTGTAGGCAAGTGGGAGCCACTTTGGACACCTCTGATGGTTCACTACATGTCTATCGAAATATAGCCCGATTGCTTTGATTTTTAATAATGCGACCATCGGTTGTGATTCACATTAGGCCTACTTTGATGGTTTAGAAGCATTTGAATATTTGCTTTGTATAGACCAATGCAAGATCTTGATCTAACCTCACTTATTTGACAGTTCACAGAGCTTGTTTACAAGGTGTTAGAAGAAAAATCGATGAGGAGAAAATTAAAATTCATATTTTTAGTTTACAATTGCTGCGATCCGAATATTTCAATGATATTCTTTGCATTCAGCATGAAATCAATCGCAAAGGACATCTACATGCGAATAAAATGACGAAACAATTTTATCGGAAGCTTCGCCAGAGGCTAAGTCCCGGTGAAAAAGCTCTGTGAACTGTCAACCTACGTCATCATGCACTGGTCTATAGTAAACGGCAAGTGCTGTTTAACTGCCACACAATGGCAATAAGCCATTTTATAAAAAGCTCAAATGACAGGAGACCAAATACTAATATTTACATTTTACAAGGAACATTTGCGAAAATGAAATGAAATGATGATGATGATGACGAAATGATGATGGTTTACATGCAAATTTACCAAAACAAAGACCGAGCCGTCCACTCAAAATTTCGATCAGCTGTTCGAATCTGTCTCATAAAATGGCTTATATGTGATACGCAGGTTAGGTGGTGGTCGATCAATGAGAGAAATTACAAGTTGAGGATCAAGGCCCTTGATTCAAGGGCCAGTTCTTCAACTTCAGGACACATTATGTGCGCAACGCGAACGTGAACACGATAGCTGCCTGAACCACGACGTCAAAATCATCATAGAAGATTTGAGCACTAAGGCCAAGAGGAAGAGTTTCGACTGACTATTGCAATCAAACTTTCCAGAAGCTGTGCTTTGGGGTCGTACACTAATTACGTAAGTACTTATGGGGGAGGGGGGGGGGGTGGTATCTGCCATTCTCTTAGGCTCCATATAAATAAAAAATAATTTGTATAGAGAAAATCTTACATGGGGGGAGGGGGAAAACCCCGAAAAAATGCTTACGTGATTGGTGTACGGCCCCTTTGTTGGTGTAGAACTTTAAAAAAACGAAGAGGTTCAATTGTTGCTCTCAGAATTATTTTTTGTTATGACTCACACGGAACTCTTGTTCCAGACATCGGAGGGAGGCTTCCAATTAGAACTGATAAGAAACGCATAGAATTGGGAAGCGAAAAAAAGGAAAAAAAACTGACTCAACTTCGAAAGGCGTGACGGCCCACATGAATCAGCCGAGCGTCCAACTACAAATTATGCGTTCAACTCATTCGGAAGTCAAAAGGTGTTTTATGATTTCTTGTCCTTTATCGGTCTCACTAAACTAACTGCAGATTAATCCACCTAGCAATAAAAGAATCATTCCTGCTATGAAACATACTTGACAGATGAAAAATATATAAATTAGATTATCTCTATAGATAAAAAATAAAATGGTTCGTGTTCATATCTCAGCTTGCATAACTCAGCAGATACGTAAGGTTTATTTTACGACGGATGACACGGATGACGGATGACACTTCCTCATGTGAAAATCACGAGTAAAGTTGAGTAAATCGTGAAAAACAAAATTAAGATTCGCATAGAAAATTTCGCATGGGCAGTTTACAACGCGCAGTTTCGCTTACTATGCATGGCAACGTTTGCTGGGTAGACTAGTCTTTGAAAAATTCTCATTTTGATGGTAGGTAACTCCCGTCGAGGTACCTAATAAAAATATAAATAAGCATAAGAATAACATTTCGACTGAATTTTCGTCAATTCCAATGCAATTTTTTTTCTATTTCGTTTTTTTTAGGCTGATGTATTATTTCTGTTTCATGACTTATGTACATATATTTCTTTATGAATAGTATGAAGCACATTACAAGTGAGCTTGAACATTACATTTTATTACAAGAAAATATGCAATAATTATGAAAAGTTTCAAAAATAAATGTGGCATATATAAACTAGAGATGAGCGTTCAGATCCGGAACCGTTAAAATGATTCGGATCTTTGATGTGAGTGAATGATTCGAAGTTCACTTTTTGAAAGATCCGGTTTACCAGATTTGCAAATTATTAAACCTTTTGTAAGGAAAAGACAAAATAAAAAGTTTTGTGTAGTTTCTCTATACATGTTATATATGTACATACGCTTGTGAGCGAAAGAGGGGTGAAATTATTGCTTGTACGGGTCAGAAGTGTGGTCCTGAATGACAACCGTTTCAATATTTTGTATTCTCCTTACATTTTAACATTTCATTTCCTTACAAAGATCCTATCCGTATGAAAGATCCGGGTCATTAGACTGAATAAGATCTGATCCACTCAACAAAGTAAACCGTTTTGCCCATCTCTAATATAGAACTGACTGACACTGCCAAAAAACGTTTTTGAAGCGAATGCATACTCTTTCGGTACACCTTAATCGAACAAACGAAACTAATGCGCATCTGCCTACAGCGGCTATAGAACCAAACATCACCCACATTTTCGAGAAAGACAGGAAAGCGATCGCACTGGACCACGTGCTCGACGCGCGCACAACCCCTCTGGTGCAGAGGAAAGGTGTTATCATTGCCTTACCGGTGTAATGCTTTCAACAACCAACCAGCAGGTTTTCGCGTTCCCTCCGCAATATGATTGAATTACGTAGAATCCTTCCCGTTCCTTTGTTTTCCAGGGCGAATGCACGTTGGTTAATTTCCCTATGGAAGTCGTTCAAAAGTCATTTAATTCTTGCGATGAACGGACGTTTATTTTGTTCGATTAGTAGACTGTTTTGGTTCCGCCATGCAAGACTTGTACGATTGCTATTTCTACGCCTACTGTAACGCTAGTTCTAGTGTCCACTGTCAAAATAAGCTGAACGGACAAGTGACATTTGAAACAACCAATGGTCTGTGGGATGATGAGTGTGAAAGTGATGAAATTGATTGTAACCCAGAAACGCTGGATGACAAACAAAATCAGTTTTGTGAACATGAATGCAGTAACCAGTACGCACAGAATGATAAGCATTCAAAAAATAAAAACGGTGAGTGAAATAGGCTTCGTTATAAGAAGAATGGTAATTGGTAATTTAGTATGTTCAAAACAGTGTAGAATACAAATGGATATTCCTTCAACATTAATTGCATCCCAGTTCATATAAGAATTACCTGGAGTATAGGTCTTGACCTCCTTGAGAGCTGCAAGCTCGTTTATGCTTATTGTGTTCAGTAGAATTGAATTTGATGAGCGTTCAACAATTTTTAAATTTCAGTATGGGGAATGACGGCTTTGGCAGGTTTTATTCTATTATTGGCAGGGGTTTTTTTTATGACTGACTAGGCATATCAAAGAATATTGTGGCCAAATTTCATAAAATTTGGTCGACAAAAACCCCCCTGCCAATAATAGAACAAAAGCTGCCAAAGCCGTCTTTCCCCCTATATCCAAGAATTACCTGGAGTATAGGCCTTAAGGTCTGCACGTGTATCCTTATCTTTTAATTGCATATTATTCGGCAACTCGGCCGTACGAAAATCATTTTTTGTTAAATATCTTGGCTTTGCATATGCACAGCACATTTTCGGAGTGGACAAATTGATATAAAATTTGCGAAAAATAATCCACGTGTCTTGGAGGGACTCGAACCTTAGGAGGTAGAGAGTTGATTTTATCAGATCCTTCATTGTCTTATTCATCATTTACCTGACAGAAAAGGAAGTTAAATAGAAAGACGGAAAAGGCCATTGGAAAGATACATGGAATAAGCTTCGGGGCTCTTCTAAGCCGTGCGGTAAGACGCGCGGTTACAAAGCAAGACCATGCTGAGAGTGGCTGGTTTCGATTCCCGGTGCCGGTCAAGGCAATTTTCGGATTGCAAATTGTCTCGACTTCCCTGGACATAAAAGTATCATCGTGCTAGCCTCGTGATATACATGAGGCAAAAATGGTAACCTGGCCAATAAGAAGAAGAAGAAGAAGCTTCTGGGGAAAGAGCTCTAAATAAGGACTTGAATAAGCTAAAGGAGAAACACAGAGTAGACTGTAAAAAACGGATCTCTTGGATCTATAAACTAGTCAAGCTTTAAACAAGGATGAGTATTTAAAATGACGGCACTCAACTAACGCCATGATGAATACGAGAATCGGAATCTAGAAACTTCAGTAAGGATGGTAACTGACCAAATTTAAAGTTGAAATTTACTGGTCCAACAAAATCAACCAGTGCCACCAACCAAATTGATAGAGCCATCCGAATAAGTCCAGAGTTAGTTTTTTCTTTTCGACTTTGTCCAATCGCTAACCAATTCACTCCAAAGCTGAATTTTATTGAAAGGTTGTGTTTGTTGGGTTTATCCGACCTCCTCGCCCCAAGCTTATCTGAAGAACCGGGTGTGGCGTGGTCAATGGACTTCGATGATTTCCGAAATGGTTTCGGTATGGCGAAGCTTAGGATGGTTCGGCTGGGTGACGTCCCTTGGCTCGTGTGTGGGGTAGCAACAATCGGATTTTGAGCTTTCCGTAAGCGGGGGTGATCCCACCGGACCTCACAGAAGCCCTCACCTCCAAAGCCTAAGCTGCCACACTTCCACCACGTGTTTTTTTTTTTTTTTTTTTTTTTTCTTGAGCAAGGGTAAACGGAAATCTGCAACCAGACACCTGAGGAGGTACTCAGGTAGTGTGGGGATGGGTATGTCATGTAACTCTTACCCGACCCACTAAAACCAAAACCCTTTCGCCAGTCCGTACCCCCGGCCCGCAATTAAGCAATACATCAGGGGGGGACTATTGAGAACGCTCACGCCTATGCTAACGCACTTGACGTCAATACACAACATCGACTTCAAGGGTGGCTACCTCACCACCCGTCGATCGCAAGCTATGATAGTAACCTAACGGTCCGTATCATAATCTCACGTTGGAGACGAGCACCCCGACAACAACCACCGCGCGTGAACCGCAATGACCTCTATATCTACATACTGAGGTCCCGCAGCCCACCCGCGACATGTTGGTTGTCAGGGTGAGCAAATGTTCACTGCATCACAGGTGCCCTTACTGCACTCGTTGGTTTTGTTCAAGACGCCACCACCGCTGCAGTTTCGACATGATCTGTTGAGATGCTGTGTTCACCGCATTCCATATAGCTTCTTCCCGGCACATCCTCTCGACGAGGTTGTCCGGGGTTGTATCCATACCACTAATAAGCAGCATGGTATTGCGTTCTACCTCGAATCGCGGGCATGCGAACATCACATGCTCTGCCGATTCTACCTCACCTACACATTCAGGACACTCCGCAGAATCTGCGAAGCCAAACCTGTGTAGGAATTTCTTAAAGCAGCCATGTTCAGACAACACCTGTGTTAGGTGGAAGTTGACTTGACCATGCTTCCTATCAACCCAGTTGGACACATCTGGAATCAGTCTGTGGGTCCAACGACCTTTGACTGCGGTGTCCCATGCTCTTTGCCATTTGAGCAACGAAGCTGCTCTCTTGACACGTCGCACTTGCACCGAGTCCCTTTCGTTGTAGCACTCCACATCCTCCTCTAGGAGTGTGTCAATCGGCATCATTCCAGCTATAACGCACACCGCCTCATATGATATGGTGCGATATGCGCTCGCGACACGTAAGCACATCAGCCGGTGTACTCTGATCAATTTCTTTACATTGTACTCGGCTCTATGCCGGCACGCCATAACGGATGATAGACAATGCTACGCCAGCTATCAGCCTACGCACTTGACTATGCACCGCCGATCTGTTGGACATCATTCGTGATAAAGATTTTATCGCCAATGAAGCCCGCTGACATGCATAATCGACGTGGCTCGTAAAATTGAGCTTATCATCGATCATCACGCCCAGATGCTTGAGAGACCTCACGGAGTTAACTGTGCAGGTCCCTACTCTTATCCTAGCCTGTTGCAACCCATGACGGTTATGCACTACCACGACTTCCGTCTTTTGGTGTGCAAGGGATAACCGTCTCGAGTTGAGCCATTCCTCCACTCTGCCAATCGCGTATGAAGCCTTCAGTTCGACTTCGTCGAGAGTGTCACCTGCTACTTCTAGCATTACGTCATCCGCGAAGCCTTCTATCTTTACTCCGGCCGGGAGACTTAAGCGCAATACTCCGTCGTACATAATATTCCACAGAACCGGTCCGAGGATCGATCCCTGTGGAACACCCGCAGACACTACGATCGACTTTTGACCAGCATCAGTGTCGTATAACAACACCCTATTCTGAAAATAGCTTTCAGTATCCTGCACAGGTAATCCGGAACTCTCAATCGGTGCAGGGAGTCAGCAATTGCTGCCCAGCTAGCATTGTTAAACGCGTTTTTACATCAAGTGTAATCAACGCGCAGTACCTAATACCTCTTCTGTTTAAACCTCTCGCTATCTTTTGCCGTATCCGTTACCGCTCGAATTGCTTCGATGGTAGAACGGCCCTTACGGAAGCCATACTGGTTGCTAGATAAGCCACCAGCACACTCTGTATAGGCCGACAATCTATTCAGAATGACCCTCTCTAGCAGCTTTCCAGCTGTGTCGAGTAAACAAATTGGTCTGTATGCCGAAGGATCCCCGGCTGTTTGCCAGGCTTCGGTAATAGCACCAATTTCTGCCGTTTCCATCGATCTGGGAAGTTTCCTTCGTCCATGCATCTCTGGAGGCAGCTCCTGAACATATCTGGATTGGCAAGAATGGCGTGTTTAAGGGCCAGGTTTGGAATACCATCCGGGCCTGGCGCCTTATTGAGCTTAAGTTTTCTTGCTGCTACGATAAGCTCTTCGTTAGTCACTAGCGGTACCACGTCAGCTGACTCGTATGGAGTAGCAGGCCAGTTCGATGATTCATGCCTCGAAACAACCCGTCTACTATTTTGGCCAACATCCCCGGAGATTTCTCAGGTGGCGTGCTATTAGTCCTAGCCATCACCATCCTGTATGCATCTCCCCATGGATTATCGTTTGCCATCCTGCACAGCCGCTCGAAGCAGGCTCTCTTACTACATTTAATCTCGTAGTTCAGAGCTCTGCTCGCTGTCTGGAACACCCTGCGTCTCTCGACCTTTTCAGCGTCTGTCCTGGCACGTCGCAGCCTTCTCTTTGCTCTAAGGCAGGTTCTACGAAGGTCCGCAATTGTGTCAGTCCACCAGTACGCAGGTTGCCGATTTCCGGGGGGTTTGGTCCTCCTAGGCATCGTCACATCGCATGCACGGGTTAGTACATCGATTAACTCGTCGCCACTTAATCCCGTTGTTCGCGTCTCCCATCGTAGTGATTCTTCCATGAGTTCTGGGTTGAACTGCGAGGTGCGCCATCCTAGATCGGCTTTGCCGATCCGCCTTGTGGTTGCTACGGGGTATACCGGATCATAAAACGGATTTCCTGATGATCGCTGGAGGTATGCCCTCATGAACCTCCCATTCTGGCTCCACCGTCCATCCCGCGCTGCAGAAGGTCACATCGATGCATGAATCACCGCTGGGTCCCCTGAACGTTGGCACTTGGCCTTCGTTCAGCAGGACTACGTTTAGTACCGCTAGCGACTCTAGCAGGGTATGACCTCTAGCATTTGTGAACCGGGATCCCCAGTCCACTGCCCACGCATTGAAGTCGCCTGCTACAACTAACGGTTTTAAGCCAGTTAGTCTTGCTGCAAGAATATCTACTACCCTAGTAAACTGCACTATACTCCACCTGGGAGGACAGTAGCAGCTACAAAAGTAAACACCGTTTACCTTTGCTATAACGAAACCCTCATCGTCAGGTGATGATATTATCTCCTGGATGGGATATCGCCCGCAAGTCCAGATGGCCACCATCTGGGACTTATCCGCAATCCAACTACCGTTACCGGCAGGGATGCGGTAAGGATCGGACAGCAAGGCTACATCAGCTTTACACTCAGTAACCGACTGTTGTAGCAGCAATTGGGCCGCCTCGCAGTGGTTCAGGTTAAGCTGTGTTACCTGCGTGTCTGGATCCTTCTAGAGGCCGGACAAGCCTGGACACCGGTGAGGTGTCTGTTGTCTGTACCTGGGGACAGATCAGACACCTTGGTGCAGCCTGACAGGTGCGAGCTTGGTGGCCATCACCTCCACACCCACAGCATAGCTTACTGCGATCAGGTCCTTTACAGTCATAAGACTTATGCCCGTTGCCAAGACACCTGAAACAGGTCTGAAGTGGTTAGCTTATACTTAGCGGACATACCGACCAACCCACTTTCAGTTTAGCCTTATCCATTACCTTTTTGGCCTCAGCCTGAGGTACTTGGAATGAGGCAACCTGCATTCCATGAAGCTTTGCGTAACAGAACCGTAGATTCCTGGATCTCGACATTGCACTGATCTCTCAGTGCGTAGACCAGGTCTCGAGCCTCGGTTACTTCATCCAGGCCCTTGCACTGGATGTTCGAAACTGGACATAGGGCTCTTACTTGAACCCCATCGCCCAGGACTTCCTCTGTCAACTTTTGTACTCAGAACTCTTCTGAGCAGCATCCCGCTTCAAGACGAGAATCATCTCGCCTCTCCGCGTCCTTCGGATGCAGTTGACATCCTCTCCTAGGCCAGTGAGTTTGTCATTAACTCTCATGGCCTTCAAGACTTCGGCGTAGCTCTTGTCGTCATTACTGACGATAATCGCCTCACCTCTATCTTTACGCCTACCACCGACATTGGAAGGTTCACCCGTCGTCTTCCGGGCTCTACCCTTCTTAACGGTGGCGCGTATCGCTCCGCCTGCCGCTTTCTCTGCGGTCTGCTGTCGTTGTCGTCTCGCCTTCTTGGGGTTCACGACTTCCCTCCAGGGTAAGTCTTCCTCCCGGCGAGCTTCAGTGGTCCTCACTGGTGGAGGCACTGGGTTCAACGGCTTGAGATGGCCATCCTTTCGCTCGACCTTCTTCCTTCTCGCTGACTTCGGGGCTGCGGAATTCTCGACAGCTGTTTTCAGGTTCGCCTCCTGCGTAACCTTACTCAGCTTCGGGGTCGCTCCCGTTACAGCCATCCTCTTGCGGAGTTCCTCGACCTGGCTCTCCGCCAGTCGTTTACCCTCGGACAAGAGACGAATTTTCAATTCCGCCTCCTCTTTATCCTTATCCGCCTGCTTCCGCTCCTTGACGAGTTTGCGGAGCTCTTTCTCTGCACTCTTACTGGCCTCTAGTAGGGACCTCCACTCCGTTTTGGCCTCAACTACTAGGGCACAGAGTGCCTGTACAGCAAGTTTCAAGTCCTTGCCGTAGTTAACCTGGCTGTCTAGGAAGGCCATAATCACGTCGGATACTTCCGTGACTACTTCCATCGTGTGACCACCGCGTTCTTCGTGGTTCGCCATCACAGATTTGATGACGCGGGTCAGGGTAGGGCCGTCCATCTTTACTTCAACCGGCACCTCCTCAGACCCTCCACGGGCTTCACCGTCGCCTTCCCCCGGCGATCTTTGGGGCGACCTTTCCAGGCCGCTGCGTCTGGTGAAAGGGTTCTCCTTACCACCATTCGCTTCACCTCCTTCCTTCGTCATTTTTATTTTTATGGGATTACTCATGTCTGATGGGTCCCCTTGCGGCTGCAGTCGAATCCTGCTGTTGTAGTCACCTTATTGATCCCATGGTTATCTATGCATACGGGGAGGCCATGCGAGGGTTGACACTTTCGTGTTCGGAGCCAGATCAGCGCTTGTCAGGAAGAGCATCTGAGCCTACTCCCACTCAGCTGCCAGCTGAGCGACAGGATTGTACCGCGTGCTACAAGGCCCGCCACGGTTTTAGGGGACGGAAGACAGCCTGGCCATTAGCCCATTCGCCGTTTCAGGTCGGTGTCACCCGGCCTTACTAAGAGAATAGAATAACCAGACTACCAGCCCTCGCGTTCACAATATCTCAATATCCAAAAACAAGACCAATAACATGCAACCAGTATACCATAATCAGGATCTTACTGGGATCAATCCTGATGTGCCAATGGCACTCCCTGGGCTTGTGCTTTGAAGCGGCACACAGTCGCTTTGATAGAGTCTGCTTACGGGCACTTGTGGTTTTTTGGGAGGGATTTTAGCAGAGCCCACTGCTAAATCCCACCACGCCCTAGGCAGTTCTCCCTGACTCACAGACAGCTGGGGAGGGGTCGTCAAGCCCTTGGACATGGTCCATGCTGTCCCTACTGTCCCTGCTGCCCCCACTCCCACCACGTGTGGCGCGACTAAATTGCGAGGGAGCTTGCCGGACACCAGCCAAAGAGCTCGCCACCGTCCGCACTTTCTGGTGCGAAATAGGGTTATCCGCCTGCACTGCACCTTATCAATGGCGTAACACTCCACTTCCGTCACTTCGGCAATGTCCGAGTCCGTGTCTCGACGATCAGCACAGACGCGATACTGGAACCCTCACAACGAACGATTTTCATGCACACTCGAGTTACGGTTCAATTGTCTCCACCATCCAACAAGTTCTTCACAGCCGTTTCACATGCGTTCCGATGTCCAACTCCTTGTCCCGCGGTCTCGCCACCAAAACCTTCTCGTTTTTCTTTTCTCCTCCGTTTTCTCTCCATTCCTCCTTTCCACCCCTCTCTCCCCTTTCAACTTTCTCTATCCCTTTTGATCTGCTCTAGGAACTGGTTTAGGTGAGTAGTGAGATAGGAACGAGGGACATGTCGTAGGACAGACGAATGAAAATTTAAATTTTTGAGCTCAATTACTAGCTAGAATATTCTCTTTATTTTCGTCAGAAGTCAATTTTTACTGTAGCAAATCCCCTATGTTGTACCCGTTGATGACGGTAACAAGTGCTTACTGATGCGACTGGGTCCGATAGCGATCGACTGGCAGTTGGATTTTATTGGCTTGATCCACTGCAAGTGCGTTAATTCACGACAAAAAATATTAACGATTTTTATTTTGGCATGGAACCTCTCAATAATGGATCTAGTCTGTCATTAGCGTCATTGAAATCGTAAAATTTCTAGAAAAACGGTTTCCTAAAACGTTCTGGTCTCACTCCTTACTCCTTACTACCTATCTGTTGGAATAATGCACTACGCAGATTAAAAAGGCTTAAGGAACTAATGACGAAAAAGCTCACAACGTAGAAAAAAATGTTTGTTTTGAGTAGTATAGGGGCGCCCAATAAAGGTTTCGCCAAGGGCGCTGGGAGTCCACGCTACAAACACAAAAGGCTCGGTATTCATTCATTTCATTTATTTAGTCTACATCTAAACACAATACACGGTTCGAGGCCGCATCTCTCCATCCTCGAATACGCCCAACGTTCGCCAAGTAGGCCTGACTTCCACAGATGATGCGCCTTCGTATTTCACGACTAACATGGTTATCAGCCGTTAGCAGGGATCCGAGGTAGACGAATTCCTCAACCACCACGAAGGTATCCCCGTCTATCGTAACACTGCTTCCCAGGCGGGCCCTGTCGCGCTCGGTTCCGCCCACAAGCATGTACTTTGTCTTTGACGCATTCACCACCAGTCCAACTTTTGTTGCTTCACGTTTCAGGTGGATGTACAGTTCTGCCACCTTTGCAAATGTTCGGCCGACAATGTCCATGTCATCCGCGAAACAAATAAATTGATTGGATCTGTCGAAAATCGTACCCCGGCTGTTACACCCGGCTCTCCGCATGACACCTTCTAGCGCAATGTTGAACAACAGGCACAAAAGTCCATCACCTTTTCTTAGTCCCCGGCTCGATTCGAACGAACTAGAGGAACTGGAGTATTCGCCCGAAATCTTCACACAGTTTTGTACACCACCCACCGTTGCTTTGATCAGTCTGGTAAGCTTCCCAGGTCCATAATCCCTTCCTAGTCCATAATTTTCCATAGCTCTACGCGGTCTATACTGTCGTATGCCGCCTTGAAATCAACAAACAGATGGTGCGTTGGGACCTGGTATTCACGGCATTTTAGAAGGATTTGCCGTACAGTAAAGATCTGGTCCGTTGTCGAGCGGCCGTCAACGAAGCCGGCTTGATAACTTCCCACGAACTCGTTCACTAATGGTGACAGACGACGGAAGATGATCTGGGATATCACTTTGTAGGCGGCATTAAGGATGGTGATCGCTCGAAAGTTCTCACACTCCAGCCTTTCTTGTAGATGGGGCATATAACCCCTTCCTTCCACTCCTCCGGTAGCTGTTCAGTTTCCCAGATTCTGACTATCAATTTGTGCCGGCAAGTGGCTAGCTTTTCCTGGCCCATCTTGATGAGCTCAGCTCCGATACCATCCTTACCAGCTGCTTTATTGGTCTTTAAGGCTCGATATACCTGAACTAATTGCAAGTTTTCACCAGGAAAAGTTAATTTGGTCCTAAAGCCCTACATCGTTTATGGTTGCAAACGTTGCAAACGATAGTGCATCGTTCAAGAATACACAAACCGATGTATGAATTCTGATAATATTCTAAGGCAGTAAAAGTTATATTTTTGTATTTACAATGTTGTGAAAACTCATAAATACATTAGGGGAGACTGGGTAGACTTGATCCCCTTTTCTGATTTCCGATGTATCAAAGCCAAAAATAAATAAACATACGCGATTTCCACACAGACTCTCTAAAATATAGTATTCAACAGAGTCTATTATATATAGAGTTACGCAAAGAGTGAAGCCAAATCTACCTATTGAACTGTCAAACCGTCTACCTATCGAGCAAAGTAAACAAATGCTTGTTGGTAAGGCGGAAGTATTGTTATCGCCTGATGATTATTATGGCGAATTAAAACTTATGAATTGAAATGTATTAGATTTGTTTTAGAAACAGCTTCAAAAAACTTCAATACACCCCCAATAAAGTTGCAACAAGAAACTTATGTGTTTGCACTCTGTAGGTGACTTTGGTTATCGAATTAAAAAGCTTTAGAAGTGATCACTTCCGTGAAGTCACTTGAAGGGTTGAACAAAAATGAAAGTTTTCAACATAATAACAAGAGCATCATGTAGAATAGGAGTAAGAAGATCCTCTTTGCGCAACTCTATATAATAGACTCTGGTATTCAACTTTACTGATGTATGACAGTCCTTAAATTATTGTTGTTACATATAGATACACAATCGATTTTCTGGAGTGCAGCCAAACACCGACCTTTAAAATATACGCGGGCAATAGATCCCTCTCCATGAACTTGCTTTGATAAAATGAGAAAGGTGCCCTCAGATTTTTTAAATATCTTTCCTTCAAAATACGCGAAATTTTCGAATTGCTCTGCGTATACGTGAGCGATTTTTGTTATTGAATTCGGCAGCACATGTAATTTTAAAATTTGGGGAGACTTGATCCCCTTTTTATAATATCTACACAATGAATATTTTTTCCTGACAACCCTTTATCAAATCTTTATCAAGTTATCAAGTCTGAGAATAGATTTATTGATATTGAATTATTTCGCAAAATTTTTGAATGAGTGACCGAGTGAGTGACTAATGGGGGATCAAGTGTCCCCATATTGAGGCAATAACTTCAAATCTAAGTATCCTAAAACTTTGATGGAATGTTAACATTTTCATCAGTACAGATCATTAAGCATATTTATGGCTATGTGCTGTGAAAATATAGCATTTGGTCATTGTTAAGAAAAGTTATTAAGATTTTTCTTGGCCAATCAAAAAATCTTTAGGAAGGTCAAAACATACAAACCGCCCTGCAGAATTGTCAATACAAAAAAAATCTCACCACTTAAAGGTCATTTATTTAGAGGATCTATACTAAAAAATACGCTAGAACAAAACTTCTTTAGTCCTCGATAAAACAGAGGGTGATCAAGTCTCCCCGGGGATCAAGTCTACCCACCTTCCTCTATGCGGAAGATATTGATTTGGAAAATGTATTGGAGTTAACCACTTTCCCTTCGATGGGACTCGCACCCATGACCCTACAGTACGCTAGACTGGTGCTTTAACCAACTAAGCTACGAAGGACCTCCGTCGGCCTTCGCAACCTAGTGGCTACTGAACGAGCTCGAGATTCCCAAATTGGACGCATAGTCAAATCACTCGCAATCCATTGCTTCCACATGTCCTCTAATGTGAAAGTGTACTACACATTTTTTTCTAACCGTGTAGAGATTCAAAAGAATTACAATAATAAAAATACAGCCAAAGGTGGTAGCTGCTGTTTACCAACGAAACATCTCATCAAAAACCAAACCATATGCGCTACTTGATGCTAACGCTTTGTACTGAAAATGAATGTACTGATGCTAACGCTTTGCACTGAAAATGAATGTTTCGTTTCAAAATAATCGTTAAATTTCTTACACATGTTTTGAAAACGGATTTGTATGTCTGTTCTCTGTGGGCCGATAACTGCCAAAAGGTTGAGTCAAGTGCCCTGCGGTGTTTTGCTAGTGCGTTTGAATCATGTTATTCCGTGCGTCAAACAAGACTGAAAATGCCGAGGAAGCATTTTCAATATAATTTTAAATTTCAAATTAAACGCGTTCAGGATGATTAACTTCATCGTTCCCTGAATGAAAATAGAATATCGATTCTTCATTTTAGGACCCAATTTCCGATAATTAGCACTAACTGCGTACGAACCAATCACCTAAAATGAGCAGCTGAATTCGGGTATACCACCCAAAAACTGGGTACTAAAAACGATGTTGGATAGAGTGCCATTGTACCGCGGATGACAGGCGTTTCACCCTCTTGGAATAGGCAGACTAGATTATTTTTTTAGGGACATTGCCGCCTCGCAGCTTAGTGTTCATTAAGACGATCCCCACCGGTGTGTATCCAAATGAGTGTCTAGTATAAGAACGAATTGCGTTCATATTCTATTTACGCACTTGTTCTCGCACCGGTTGTTTCTATCAAGGTTGTTGAAGTGCAATCATGTTTCGCACCGGTGGTGAATATCCGCGGTTGCTATCACAAACACGGAATAAAAAAAAATCAGGAAAAATATTTATAATTATTTATTATTTATTTTCAAATCTTTCAGAATGCGCTCCAACTTTTTTAATACAAGTATGTGCGTAATGCATTTTGCGATTATCAGATTAGTTCGACACTCATCTGCTTGGTGGCGATAGCTTACATGCAACAATTTTGTAGAATACGACAATATTCTAAAAAAATCAGAATTCCAGATATCTAACCTATCAGGTTATTTCTTATACACTAGCGCCGTCAAGCGGTTATATTTCGAACTATACTTGCTTTCGTCATGATGGCTTAGACCACCCGAACAACGTTGTAGAAGACAGAAAAAATCTAAAAATGTCAGATTTCGAGATATCTAACCTATCAGGTAATTTCATATCCACTAGCGCCGCCAATCAGTTGAAATCCAAACTAAACTGACCACCATCACAATGGTTTTGATGATAAATAACCGAACAATTTTTCAGAAGACGGCAGATTTTTCATTTATGAGTTACTTTATTTTTCCGTGTGATGGTTTGGCAACGGTTGGAGCGGGTCGCCAAATTTGCCAACTCGCTATTCACCGAAGGTTGCGTTTACATTTCCCAAACCCGTTTACCAACGACCGGTGCGAGTTCGCGTCATGATAGAGGTTGCTATTTTGGCTTTATTCACGCACTGGTGGGGATCGTCTAAGCACTTCCACAGTTATTAACCGCGAGGTTTCTAAGCCAAGTTAAGGCTCCGTCAGACGTTGCAAGCAAATTACTCGTGCGAGCGAATGATTTCTGAGAGCACTCGCAATTGCAGTCACACGTAGCAGTTGTTTACTTTAAGCAAATGTCTGATTTACTCTCATGCAAATATAAACAAAAACGAAAAACTTGTTTTTCGGCCACAAAATCCAATTCTATTCTTATTTTTGCAATGCAACACTGCCACCTGAAAACGTTTTCACTTTTGCGAGCGAAAAATTTGCTAGTGCTGCACTAGCAAGCGCAATTTCGTTTCTGCGAGTTGAACATTTTTAACGCTTAGCAGTCACACATTGCAAGCAAGCGTTTGCTTACGAGTTGTCATTTGTTTGCATGCAATCACTTTCAGTGTAGTCAGACAGGCAAATTTTTGACAGTTGTCACTTTCTGCGAGCAAAATGCTCGTCGCGAGTGATTTGCTTGCAACGTCTGACGGCACCTTTACCATTTCTACATTCGTATCCCGAATAAAAAAGTCCAATAGAATTACAATAGAAATTATTGTGACAAAAAGGTATATATTTAATTGTAATTACAATAAACTCCATTGTTGCTCACAATAGAATAACAATTAAGAATATTGTTTTCCACCACAAATCCTATTGTAAATGGCATTTTTACAATAGAAAATAAGGGTTGTTAATTACCGTAACAATAAAAAAAATCGTTTCTCGAACATTTTTTTTCAATTACGTTAGAATTTATTGTAATTTTGTCGTCAAAATTTTTCTGTCGATAGATTTTATTGTACGTTAATTGGAACAACAATAAGGCAATTTAATTGGTACAATAGAAGAACAATAGAATTGAATGTTCATAAATAAAATGTATTGTACTTTTATGATATTTTAATGTAATTCTATTGTAGTTTCTATTCGGGATATCATGAGGCTAGAACGATGATACTTTTATGCCCAGGGAAGTCGAGACAATTTCCAAGCCGAAAATTATCTAGACCGGCACCGGGAATCGAACCCTCAGCATGGTATTGCTTTGTAGCCGCGCATCTTACCGCACGGCTATAGAGAGCCCCATGTTAATCTTATATATAAAAATGAAATGGTCTGTGTTCGTATCCGCATAACTCGAAAACGGCTAGATGGATTTTATTCATTTCTTCAGCAGAAACATTCGTTATAGTTTCCGACGAGCTTATATGATATTTCCTCATGCAAAAATTACGAGTAACGTTGAGTAAATCGTGGAAAACAAAAATTAAGAATCGTAAGGAAAATTCGCATGGGCAACAACACTTTCGCCTATTACGCAGGACAACGTCTGCCGGGTCGACTAGTGTCTTATAAAACTTAATTTTAATAAGAAAATTATTTTGAGCTTTTTAGTGGAATGTTTTCACCTGTCATAAGACGAGTTTATACAATCCCATTGGATTCCACCATTTAATTGTATCTTGACAGATACGTATTTCGACCTCAAAAGTAAGGCCGTCTTCAGTACGAGACACTCGAGTCGACAAGTCGAGTCAAGTACGAGACACTGAAGACGGCCTTACTTTTGAGGTCGAAATACGTATCTGTCAAGATACAATTAAGTGGTGGAATTCAATGGGATTGTATAAACTCGTCTTATGACAGGTTCATTTTCATGATTACAAATATTTAGTCAAATGAAATCAATGCTTCAGTATTACAGTCGCAGAACTTTATGAAATAATGTGTATTTTTTTCGCGGTTTTTTGGGGCAAATATTAAACATGTTATATCTCACGATCAGGTACATAATAAATTTCATATATATCTAACTACCCCTCACCTACTGGGACACGTGCTCATTCTTTTGTCCGCCAAAAATGCAAATGCCAAAAAACACGTGGATGCCGGTAAACAAAATTTGTAATAAAAAAATATTAGTGCTGTCCAATGAGAGCTCGAAGTTGTAACTAATGGGGCGATCCCTGCCCAGCACTAATGAGACCCCCCTTATTCAATAGCCTCAGGGTCGGCGTACGCGCTTGATTATCGCGGCCAAGAAAATACAGGAAACTTCCACTTGAACACCAAAACCGGATTCCTCAAACTACCAACAGGCCCCTTCATTCCTCCTTCCCATTCCCCCTTCCTTACCCTCCCTCCTACCTCCCTTTTCTAACCCCTCGGGGCGGGCCCCTTCACGTTCGGCTACTACAACCGCTTCCTCTACCGTCGCTACCAGGTAGCTCCAATTATAGCCCGTATTGGACTGTCCTGGGGGGGGGGGCACTACCTCGACGTTTCGATGCTGGCTTGTCTCCTCGAACCCAGTCACGGAATGCCTGCAGCGTTGATGATATCCACAAAATGGCGGTGTCCGGACAGTTGTGCCACGGACGTACTAGAATGGCAAATCTGGCCCAGAGCGTCGAGCTTCGGACGCTAGCGGTCCACCGCTGCTTGGTTAATGGTTCCGAGAACACTCCACGGCCGAGTTCACGTAGGCTGATGTGGGTGCACTAAGGTCTAGCCAAAAAGGGTCCTATCGGAGGGGGTGTTGGGGTTATTTATGGCGGTTAGTGATGAGGGACGATCGATGGTCAGGTTTAAACCATACCTGGATATTTCCTCCTATGTCGCGCAATTCACTTTTTCACCGCTCTTCGACTTTAACTTTAACTTGGTTTCAATTTTCCGGATAGCTAATCGACTCACGTCTTTCTCTAGCAAAAGTTGCAAGCTAATTGCCATTTAGCGATGGTGGTCGTTCGCGCGAAAAGGCTTGGCCTTGGGCTTGACCGTTACCTTTTTCCCTCATCACATTTTCGCCCTATTGGTGTCCCCATTACACCACCCACCATGGCCTCCCATGTCCTTGCGTACACCTGGTGTTGAGTAGCGGAACTATCCTATGCTGCTGATGTCGGCACAGTGGGTGTTGATTGGGTCAAGTTTCAATGGAGCAATAACTTTCAAGGCATATACAACAAAAAACCGAATACAAAAACCACGAAAATCTCAACAATCTTGGACAGATCAACACACCACTGGTTACAAAGTAGCTCGAAGTTTCTCCCTGTCCTGCTCATGCCCATTTGTTGACAAAAAAGAACGAGCAGGACGGGAACAACTTCGAGCTACTTCGAGCTGCTCATTGGACAGCACTATCCAGCATTTTACATAACCTCAAAACCTCAATCGAATGAACTCAATTTGACATTTATCAGTGGTAGGTGCATAAGGTTCATCATATCTCCCGCAGCAAGCGGATGAACCTTTGTTTATATACAAACCACCGATACCTGTCAATTATGGAAGAAATTCACCAGAACGCAGCCGTGGCTCCATACGTGTGACGTCACACTGTGAAACCAAATACTCTACACTGCCAAAAATATCTATATAAGATGATATGTGTGTCACCGTTATAAAGGTTGGTATCGTGTTCAAAAGAAATTTCTTTTTCTATCTCAATCACATGTTAAATTCCGTTCACTGAATCGGAAAAGTGAAGAATCGAAACAAAATTCTTGCAACAGTATCCACATGAAAAGAACAAAAAACAAAATTGGCATTTGTAAGGTTCCCACGTAAAGTAATGGGAGCTGTCACTTTACTTTCGGAAAAATCTAGAGTGCTTTGAGAATAGGTCGTATGTGCAAAAGAGAGTCTCTCTTTGCCTCCATTCTCTTTCGATTATTACAGATCTATAATAAAGTTTACTTCAGATTTCTTGGCAGATATCTAAAGATTATAGTTTTGTCTAGCGTTCTGAAGTGAAAATGTGGCAAAATATGCAAAACTAGCTTATGTACAAGCGAAAGAGAGCGTGAACAAAGAGAGCCTCTCTTTTGCACATACGACCTATTCTCAAAGCAATCTAGAAATATTCTGCTCGATTATTCCGTACGTAAAAGTGACAATTTGCTCCATGCAGATCAGTTGTCAAAATTCCCCTTGGTAATATTGAACAAAGTTGGGCCCTCCTTAGCCGTGCGGTAAGATGCGCGGCTACAAAGCAAGACCATGCTGAGGGTGGCTGGGTTCGATTCCCGGTGCCGGTCTAGGCAATTTTCGGATTGGAAATTGTCTCGACTTCCCTGGGCATAAAAGTATCATCGTGTTAGCCTCATGATATACGAATGCAAAAATGGTAACTTGGCTTAGAAACCTCGCAGTTAATAACTGTGGAAGTGCTCAATGAACACTAAGCTGCGAGGCGGCTCTGTCCCAGTGTGGGGGATGTAATGCCAATAAGAAGAAGAAGAAGAAGAAGAATATTGAACAAAATTCCGTAACCTCTTTACTTTTTAAGTCGATACTGGCCTTAAATAAATTTTTGCAATAGCTCCACCCTAATATAATCGATATAGAACCACACATAAATTCAATAATTGCTAATTTAAGACCACACATAAAGTTTATTTGAATATATATTTTATTAGTAGTTCGTGTGGAGAATGGTTATGTGTGCGCTGATATACATCATGAGTTAAATCTATGGATTTTTGCCAATAAATATGTGTGGATTTTTAGTAGTGTAGCGACCAGGCTTGTAAAATGTCATCTGCATGTCATTTGACTAATTTGCTCATAACTTTCTTTAGAAGCAAAATTTCTTCCATAATTTTGAATGTACTCATAACGCTTGAGTAGGGTTATATTTTTTTCCGAGGGTACGTTGCTCTAAGTATAACATCAAAGGCTGGAGAGTGAAAACTCTCCAAAATGTCACGTGTCATTTGACATAATGTCATTTGAATGACATTTTGCCTCCCACGCCCCAGATTACATATTTACAGCAAAGTCTCGTTAGACAAAGTTGTAGGCCCATTTAACCGCTATAAGTTCGTCATACCACATGAATTGATAGCTACCTTCTGAAACAAGTTCTGGGAAAATTATACAAACGAATGCAAATGACATTTTACAACACTGGTAGCGACTACTTTAACGAACACTTGGTGGAACGGCTACTCTAACCGACCGTGTCTACATAGCAAGTAAACGTACAATAACGAATGCCGTTCGATAACTGTCAATCGACGTCAGATGCAATAAAAGTGCATCTGAATGTGCAGCGCAATGCAGCTGTCATTGAGTCTGACATCAGTTTGAAGTTAAGCGGTCCGATAACTGCAAAACTGTTGCAACATGGTTTCACAGTGTGACGTCACACGTATGTAGCCACGGCTGCGTCCTGATGAATTTCTTCCATATTTGACAGGTATCGGTGGTTTGTATATAAACAAAGATTCATCCGCTTGCTGCGGGAAATATGATGAACCTTATGAACCTACCACCGATAAGTGTCAAATTGAGTTCATTCGATCGAGTTTTCGAGGTTATGTTTATTTGATGTAAAACCTTACTGTCGAATTGCACTCATATCAAACCTCGTATCAAACAAGTGGTTGTTGGTTGCCAATCTTAGGTCCTCCTTAAACAAAACTATCCTACCTCCTATTTATCCCGAGCCTCCGTACCTGACGGGTACCATTTGGAGCTCGCCAAATCAGGTATAGTACACAATATAAATAAATACCAACAAATTTATTTAATATTTACAGAATCGTCATTTGAATTAAGTTCATATTAAAAAAAAACTATCGTCGATATTTTACAGTATTTTGATTATTTTTTCTTCCGGTGTAAACTCCTTCGACGTCGTTATAAATACCTTATTTAAAATACTTTGCGCTGCGTACCGACGCCTCGCGAGAACTCAATCATTCTGTCAAACTTGAGAACAACAACAACATTATTGTGTTTTAGGAGCGTGGTTTTGGTGGTTTTTTGAAAAATTTGGAATAAAAGCGTAAGTAAACTTGTTATATTTATGTCGAATAGTGGATAGTTTCATCGCACGGATAATTCAAACTATAATACAATCAGTATGCAGATGAACGCATCATATTAGACTTATATTTTGAAAATGATTGTTGTTATGAACCTGAACCAGTAGATTTCGTCATTGTTATTTTATTTTCAACACAAAATATTTACGATTATCATATCTCATTGTGCTTAGTTTGAATAATGTTTTAGCGATCGCATCATCAAATATACAAAAACCTATTACTTCTATAAAGATAGTGGCTCATTAAAATTTCCCTCTCTTTTCCAGCACGGTAATTGTGTATGATAGTTCCGTCATTTACCACGGACAAAATTCCGTACCAGTTCTTGGAGATAGCCGATAGTTATTGCGAGAATGGCAGTCGTGATAGAGCACTCGGATGCGTTGTCGGCATGTCGAATTTGTTTAGAAGATCGAACGGAAATGTATTCGGTATTCTCTGAGTTGGAAAATGGATCCATCATCGCCAGCATCATCACAGAGAGCACCGATGTGCAGGTCAGTATGTTTGGAATATTTGAAAAGAGTATAATAGATGAATGATTTTTTCATTAGGATTATTTTAAAAATCGCTATCAATTAGTCAAAACCTGTTTTTACATATAATAGACTTGTTAAATCTGTAGAATAAACCCAGCCCAAATCAATTTATTCTTAACTTTCAGATACAAGAAGACGATGGCCTTTCGGAATGCATCTGCTCGGATTGCGTGGAGGAAGTTAAATTCGTTGCCAGTTTTGTCGAAAAAACCAGACAGGCAGATCGGGTGTTGAGGGAATTATGTAAACCCGAGGTGAAGCAAGAAGATGAAGAACCACAGTTGTACTCCTTGGAAATCTCCTTACTCGACCATCCAAAAGAAGTAGAGACCAAGGTGGAAATTGAGGACAATGAGATCACCGACCACGAAGAAGTAGCCGATACTTCGTTAATGCAGGACTTTAAAATAAAAGAAGACCACGACTTAGCAGTAGATGCAGACGAAACGGAATCGCACCAGGATTTTGATGATGGTAATGATAACGATAGCGACTATGTAGGAGAAAATGCGAGCGACTCCGATGAAGATTATATGCCCGGGAAAGGTGCCTCCAAGCAGACAGAATTGAGCTTCGTTGATGCCAATTGCACGTTTAGTGATTCGGACGGAGAACCCAAACAGAAGCGTAAGAAGCGTTCTCCGAATAAAGTTAAATTAGATAAGTCCATTCCAGTTGAGCTCGACGATGTCGAAAAGGAAACTTTTACGATTATTGATGTTGGCGATCATTTTGTGTGCTGCACATGCTTCAAGCTATTTAACAGTGAAGCCGAACTAATTACCCATGGAAAAACGGTTCACCAACCTAAAAGGAATCTTAATCCGGCAAAGAGACACGTTTGCAAATTGTGTTTTAGGAGATATTCCTCAAAAATGGCTCTGCAAGACCATTGCAAGAAAGCAGCTTCAATTACTCAGGTATTCGATTGTAAACTATGTGACGCAAAATTTGTATCGCCACCAATGCGTTACCAGCACGCACATAAGCATCCGCCTGTAGTTCCTAAATCTGCTATAATTGTGGCACCCATTCCCCTTCATGCTTTACAAAACGGAACGCTTTGTTGCGCTCAAGGATGCAATCAAGTTTTTGATTCAGAGGAGGAACTTTTAGCACATTCTACAAAGGAACATCTGGCAAATAAAATTGAAGCAGACCTGAACCAAAACGAGAAGAGAACAGTTCAGTGTTTGGTCTGCTATCGTAAATTTATGGATGAAAGAGGTCTCAAGCAGCATCAGCAAAGGCTCTACTTGCCCAAGCGGCACGTCTGTTCGATATGTGGAATAAAATTTGCTTTTGCGGCCGAATGCAAACGCCATGAAACGGAGCATGTTCCTGTTGAGAAGAAGTTCAAATGCGAGCAATGTCCGAAGAAGTACGCCTTCGCGGATCAGCTGAAGGCGCACGTGAAACGTCACTCGGCCACCAGAGAGTTCATGTGCAACATCTGTGGTCAGTCGTACCTGCAGCGGCACAACTTGCAGGCCCATATGTGGAAGCACGAAGGTAAGAAACCGTTCGAATGCGACACTTGCGGAAAAGGATTCCGAGTCAAAGCGAAAATGATTTACCACAAACGGACTCACTCGGGCGAGCGTCCGTTCGCTTGCCGATATTGTGAGCAAGCATTTGCCGACAGTACAAACCGACTAAGACACGAAATGTCTCATACCGGTGAGTGTTCCATTTGCTTAGACAAGTCACAGTGTTTTTGAATTATGTTTTTAATTTCAGGTATCAAACCGTATAAATGCGATTATTGCGACAAAACGTTCATTACCAAGCGGTTGAAAAGAGAACATGAGAAGACACATTTCAATTCACGTCGAAATCAGCACACATGCAAGACGTTGTATGAGGAAGCCATTGAAATAGATTAGTGTGTAGCCATAGAATTATTGATACATTGTGTAAGGGAGCACATATTGAATTTTAGGGATAATAAAACTTTTTTTGACATAATCATGTTTATGTATTCTAATGCTGAAGTAGCCGTTCATGAAAGATTCCTCCATTCTATTCGGTTCATAGCTGCACGTCGTCAACCATGCAGTCAGCGGAAGGTCCGCAAATCGTCGTTTACCTGATCTATCCACCTTGCTCGCTGCGCATCTCACCTTCTTGTGCACGTCGCATCGCTATCGAGAACGATTTTCATCGGATTATTACCCGATATTGTGGCCGGCTTTCGCGGTGTGAACTAAAGACGGTTCTTCAAACAGCTTATCACACTTAAAAGCCAAATTTCATTTCGGTAAAATCATTTAACGAATTTCGTCAAAACATATTGTTTCACCGAAATATTTCAAAATTAATTACCGAAAATCAGCTAATTAAATGTTCTACTAAAATTCGGCAGAATGTTTTGCGATCTTCGTCGGTAAACCATCCACTTTACCGAGTTTCGGAAAAATAAATTTGACAAACGTCAAAACACCGCAAAAGCACGTGTTGAATTAAAAAAAAGAAAATAACTTGAATCGATTTCCGACAACGGCTGCTTAAAACCTGGGAGGGAGCTCTCGATACTACACATCAAATAAACAAATACTGTCGTCAGGCAACAAGCAAATTTTCTACAAGAATAAACAATCAACGTAGGCGCCACTTAAAAAGACCAAATTTTGTTTTGTGTGTTATTGTTGTTATATTGCCTTAGAAAATTTTCTTGTCGAGAGTTTTGTTCTCGGCTCGCACTGACATGTCATGACAGCTAGATTTCGGCTCGGCTTGACACACACATTTTTTGAATCTGTTTCTCCCTCCCAGCTTAAAACATATCTCCAAGTAAGTTTTAAAATCTAAATTTACTTTATCTCGTGCCTAAATTTTCATTTTTTCAGTACATACCATCATAATGATTGGTCCTACTCAATTTATTGTAAGAAGCAATGGAATTTTCAACGATTTTCGTGATATGTATTCACCGTCGTGGAAGAGGTTTTCCAGCTCGCCATCTCTTAATTGCAGCCAGAGAAGTTTCCGAATATATTGCTTTTGTGTCCAGAGGATCAAAACACAAACATTCCTCGACATCGTGATTGAACCTTTCGGGCATTAATATGAAATAAAACATAGAACTTTATAGAGACACTTTGTAAAAAAAAAAAATGTACAATTTTTTGATAAACTTATTCTATTATCTATAAATAAATATTTTATGTTGCATTACGCTTTGATTTGTAATATGTTTCATTGAAAAAATAAACAAATGAAAACAATAATTTACAATATTTCGGTAAAGCACTTTACCGAGCACTTCGGCAACCTATTGCCGAACGGCACGGCAAATTTTGACAGCTGGATGTTTTCACACATTTTACGACCAGTCGGTAATTTGAACTTTTACCGAGATTTTTACCGACATCTCAGCTGTTGGATTCTCGGTAATTTTTTTTGCCGGCCTCGGCGAAAAAAATTAAGTGTGTATGCAAGTCGTGGTTCATTCGCTTCTTCTACGATGTACCATCATACGTCTGTGTATACATCTGCGATTAGGGAAGATCCATAAAGTACGTCACGCAAAATTTGGCTATTTTCAACCCCCCCTCCCCCTTCGTCGCACTTTTTGTATTAAACCTCTAAAATTTTTGTATGAATCGTCACGCTGTTCGAAACCCCCCCCCTCCCCCCTAGGAGTGTGGCGTACTTTGTGGATGGCCCCTTAGGCGTGTTCGGCGGTGTGGAAATTGTCGACGGCGGCGTTTGTCACAATTCTCTTCGGTGGCGGTAGAGTTTTCGATGTCACAGCGAAAGTCATTTTAGCCGTTGGCGGCGGTGACGTGAATCGGCGTGACAATTTTTAATTGCATTTGATTAGGGGGAATGACGGCTTTGGCAGGTTTTGTTCTATTATTGGCAGGAGTTTTTTTTATGTCTGACTATGCTCAAATTTGGTCTAAACATTCTTTGTATATCAAAGAACATTGTGGCCAAATTTCATAAAATTTGGTCGACAAAACCCCCCTGCCAATAATAGAACAAAACCTGCCAAAGCCGTCTTTCCCCCTACTTAAAAAAAATTATCTTTATTAACGAGACTTTCAGCCCAAGTCTGGCTCGTCTCGTAACTTCTTAAAAAAATCATGATTTATTTATTATTATTATTATTTTTTTTTCATTCGGGAGAAAATGTAATAAAGTTTTCCAGAATTTTCATTCTTATGCGTTTTTGCAAAATAAATTATAATAAATATATAAATATATATAATAGGCTTGTTTATCTGTCCGGTGACTATAGCCAACCAGACGCAGCACGCGCGGAAATTCTCACAAAAAATAAAAGATTTGACACTTCAATTGACACAGAATTTGATAAAAAAAAATCACAGACAATAGACGTTGAAAATTTTGATTGAAAAAAAAAAAACACTTGCCGCGGGCGCTTCTGCATCCACAAATAAACTAGTATAAATATAATATAA
Source organism: Armigeres subalbatus (assembly GCF_024139115.2). Lineage (NCBI taxonomy): Eukaryota > Metazoa > Arthropoda > Insecta > Diptera > Culicidae > Armigeres > Armigeres subalbatus. The sequence continues at coordinate 451,183,415 of NC_085140.1, forward strand.
TAATATAAATCACAATAATTTTAAGCACAGTTGTGTGAAACAAGTTGAAATGCATCAACAGAAATTTATCATATGGGGTAATAGCCCCCCGGATCAGTTCTTTATCTTAACAGCATCCGAAAAATGTCTCTCACGGTATGCTATAGCTCGTGAGAAAAGTTGTCCTATTTTGTATAAAAAGTTTCATTAAATGAGCTGTATGACCCCTAAATCCCCTAGAATTCAATATTTTTAATGAATTATATGATTATTTGTAATTTTCATAATATCATTGGAAAAGATTAATTAAATTAACATTACTACATCATTTCCTTGCTCAGAATCATTGAGCTATATTATTTCATAGGGGAATTTGGGCAAAAAAGTAAGAAAAAAGAGTATCTCCCATCACCTCCTATCTATGATCACATCAAGACTCATAACATATGACTATTCTTGTCTAGTTGTGCTATCGGGTATCGTTTGGAAATGTTTGGCATGTATTCAAAAGTTTTTAAAAATCGTTTTTTACTCAATAAATAACCAAATAAAACATTTGTGAAACGATTTATTTCATTGATTTTTGTTCGGCAAACATTTGTCAACATCTGTTTAACACTTTGAGACAATAATATCAACACTTATCTGTAAGTATTATTATTTTTACAGAATACATTAAAATTGCACATAAGATGCACTTTGATGCTTATTTGACCCCAAAATTAAGGGATTTCCAACTTTTACCAACAAAATATATTTAATGCCCTTCTGTGGATCCACAGTGAAGAGATAAACACAATTTTCGAACAATGTCTTAAAGATAAAATGACAAATAGTTTAAAAACTCGTGATATATGGGGCATTAGGGCAAAACGAGCCTAATAACTACATACAGAAGCGTTCCACGTCCATGAAACAGCACTCACAGAATTCTTTGCAAAATTCCCTTTCGAATAAGCTCTTGATCTCTTATGTAAGTTGTTCGTGAAGAAAGTTATCAATTTTTTCCACCTTTGAAATCAGATTTCCCCATTGTGGGGCGGTTACCCTCCAATACCTTTCCGAACTAAATCTATCACATGTTGTGCATATGCATAATCGAGTTTCAGACATAGTATAATTGGAATTTATTTTCTTAGCGAAACGAATTAAGTTCGTTTCGGCCACCGGAGCGGAGAGTACTAAGAGCCGGAATTCTCGTTCTGACTACAGACAAAAAGACGAAGTTAGTAAAAGTGAGATTGAACAATGCAATGACGAAAGGCCTCCGGAGCGCAATATGAGCAGGAAGTCACGAAACGAGAAAGAAAGGAAGAAAAACATCTGGGTAATAAAAAAAAGAAACAAAAGATACAGTGCAGATAGCAGTTTAGAAAGAAGTGAGAATACGGGGCAAAAATGGATGACTCCGCTAGTTTCGGTGTTTTTAACGTTTTTCATAGCGCCTACTTTAAGCTCAAAGAGCCTTGCTCCGTGTACACTGCTGAGTTGGCAGCTATACACTATTCTCTCGAGCAAATCGCATCCCTACCTCCTGACCACTTTTTCATCTTCACCGACAGTCTAAGTTCCTTGGAGGCTGTTCGGTCAATGAAACCGGTTAAGCACTCAGCGTATCATCTGAATGGGATACGAAAAGCTTTGAGTGCTTTATCACAACGGTCCTACACATTCACCATGGCTTGGATTCCTTCTCATTGCTCGATCCCGGGAAATGAGAAAGCGGACTCTCTGGCTGAGGTGGGCGCTATGCAAGGTGATATTTACGATCGGCAAATCACCTTCGGTGAATTTTTCGCATTGGTTCGTCAGGAAACCTTGATCAGCTGGCAACAAAAATGGACAAATGGGGAGATGGGTAGATGGCTGTATTCAATTTCCAACAGGTGGTTGGGCGACCATGGTTCATAAAATTGAATGTGGGACGAGACTTCATTCGAACCATGTGTCGTCTAATGTCCAATCACTACTCTTTAAATGCACATCTTTTTCGAGTGGGGCTCTCAGAAGGCAATCTCTGTGTTTGCGGCGCAGATTATCAGGACATTGACCATGTCGTGTGGGCGTGCGAGGAGCATCGTGGCCCCAGATCTACGCTCACTGAACATCTTCGGGTCCGAAGAAAGCAGCCGAAACCTATTAGGGAAGTGTTGGCGGGTCTTGATCTCGAATACATGTCCCTTGTCCACCAATTTTTGAAAGTTGCTGACGTTAGACTGTAATCGTCGTCCATCCATCCCTTTTGCTGTTGTTATCCCTTAAGAATGTCTTCCTCCTGCTGACTACTGTTAAACCCCATTCGTATGTCTTCCTCTCGTTGCTGTCTCCCAAAAAAATGTTTGTCTCATTACAGATGTGAATCATTGCCAAGGATTTCAACTGTTTGAACATCAGCATTGTAATTAATGCCCTTCCTTTCTGTTTGTATAATGGTATTCCCTAACCTCGACCAAACCGCGAGTCTTTCGGTTCCGCAAAACTAACATTAGTGTATAAGAATCATGAAAAATTGTATTAAAAAAAGTGATTCCGGCTCCGTAACGCTTAACGGCAAATGAGGAGGTCAAGCAAATATAATCAAAGTGAGTCAACAGATGAGTCCGAAGCACTTTCTTCCCCCGCAAGAACACCCACAAGGCCACATGGAAATTACATAATAAAGAAATGGAAAACCAAATCGACCACGTTCTAATCGACGGTAAATAATTCTTCTCCGACATCACGAACGTACGCACTTACCGCAGTGCGAATATTGAATCCGACCACTACCTCGTTGCAAACGGTAGAGCAGCTAGGCGCAGTGTCTCTTGAAGATGGCTGGAGCGATAATCGATCCGCCATTGGAAGCGCCGCAGCCGCTGCACTAGGCATGGTGTCCTCGGATCAGAGGAACGACTGGTATGACGGCTAATGTGAACAGTTAGTTGAGAAGAAGAATGCAGCATGGGCGAGATTGCTGCAACACCGCACGAGGGCGAACGAGGTACGATACCAGCAAGCCCGGAACAGACAATGATGGTATGGTAATGAATCTAGGAGCACGCAAGCAGGACTTCCGGCTCCGAATCTCCAGGAAATCCAGGTATTTATCGACTTCAAAGCCGCATATGATACAATCAATCGGGACCAGCTATGGCAGCTAATGCAAGAAAACGGATTTCCGGATAAACTGATACGGTTGATCAAGGCGACGATGGATCGGGTGATGTGCGTAGTTCGAGTTTCAGGAGCATTCTCGAGTCCGTTCGAAACGCGCAGAGGGTTACGGCAAGGTGAAGGTCTTTTGTGTCTGCCATTCAACATCGCTTTGGAAGGGGTAATACGAAGAGCAGTGATTAACACGAGTGGTACAATTTTCAATAAGTCCGTCCAGCTATTTGGCTTCGCCGACGACATAGATATTATGGCTCGTAACTTTGAGAAGATGGAGGAAGCCTACATCAGACTGAAGAGGAAAGCCAAGCGGATCGGGCTAGTCATCAACACGTCGAAGACGAAGTGATAGGAAGAGTTAGTTGAGAAGCCACCCATCGCGAGTTTGCATCGGTGGTGACGAAATCGATGTGGTAGAAGAATGTGTGTACTTGGGCTCACGGAATGGTTCGAACGAATCGAATGTTTCTAGGCTTACAATGATTCTGGAACTCTTCGCTGGAGAAAGGTGGGCCATTATCACTGCGAATTGTTTCCGGATACGTTTGCTCCAGAAACACGAACTCAAGTGCTTCGATAATCTTTGTGGCTTTTGTACCTTTCATCTCTATGACCTTCAAGAAACGGCTATAATAATCTACAACCACTAGAAAGTAGCCAACTCTTTTGCTGAAAAAAAAGTCGATCGCAGTTATTTTCTCGCCATTGGCTCCGGAGGACCTTGAGTGCTCCCTGCTGCACACCCAGCACATTCCTGGATACGGTCACCAACATCTCTGTCCCTATAGGGCCACCGCAAATTTCCCCGCAATTTACGTCGCATGCTGACCACTCCTGGGTGTCCTCGATGTGCAATATCCAAGGCTTGGGTCCTTGGCTTGCTAGGGAGAACTATTCGATCATTCCTAACGACGCACATATAGGAGTAAATAAGCCAATTCTTGGCCAAAACTATTTTTTGTGGTTATTTGGGCCTAGGACGAAGTAATAATTTCCAATTATGCAGGAAAATGCAATTTTTTTGGCTAAATCTATCCACCTAACAGTGTGAAACCAGATAAAAATGCTAAAATCCATATGTTTTCAAATAAAACCTAGCGTTTTATGTAAAATTTCTTGCTTCCGCTACGCGAACGATTCTAAAATAGCTATTGTAGGATGCTGTCAATACGATACACTGCGCGGCTGTTGTAATGTTTCCAAAAGCGCATTTGCACAAGACTCCACGCGGGGTTCCACACTCGAAAGGAACAACCGCACCCTAAGAAATGCCGCAATGTTATCTCTCCATAAGAATCGAGTATACAGCAAAAAACGCGGTGCGTCGTTTCCTTTGGGGAGCGCCGCGTGTACTTTTGGGCAAATGCGTTAATATATTTCCCAAAGTAGCAAGAAACCCGTAGTTAAAGCTCTATCCTTAAATGGATTTTCTAACATTTACATAGGAAAAAACATCTAACTTATTTTAACCCATGCCCAAGATCCCAAAAGAAAAATGGTTGTATAAATTCGCATGCACAAAAGTAAACACTGTTTTTTGCTTGAACACTTTTTTCTCCTTAACTTAAGGTCACTCCTGACGGAATCCAAGTTTCAAAGTGCTCGCGTTTTCGGGGGCACACCACTCGATACGGAAGCAACGAACAACAAATTTCAGTCTTAGCGTTTATTGATTTTAAACTAATAGTGATCGAAGCATTTAAGTAAATAATTAACAGGTTATTGCAATCCCCCTTTTTGGATTCTACTAGCCCTCATTTATAGAGAAATATAAAGTAATTAATAGTTTTGTACCTTCCATGAATCCTCCGATCTGGCATTAGCGTAGCGAATTGATTAGGTATTAGCTTCAGTTGAGCGCTTCCAGTTACGTGGTTTCACTGGCCCAGTCCTGTGCGCTTGACCATATGCAGAACACTTTCTTGAGAAATGGCCTCTTGTCCCACAGTTATTGCAACGCGCATTAGGGAAGATCCATTAATTACGTAACGCAAAAATTGGCCATTTTCAACCCCCCTCCCTTCTATGTCACACTTTTTGTATGAATCATTGAAAATTTGTGTATGGATTGACACACTTCGGTTAACCCCCCTCCCCCTTTCTGAGCGTTACGTAGTTTACGGATGCTCCATTACGTGCATAACAATTACGCGAATCGCTGTGATGTTTCCATGATCCACATCGGCCACATTCGATACCTGGTCGTCTGTCCCTTATCGTCTGCCTTCCGGAATAAAATGTCATCGATCTACTGGTGCTCTTTTCCGGCTTCACGTACGAAATTGTTGACGCTTCTGGATCAGTTACAAAAGCACGCAGCTTTCCCTTCTGTTTAGCAATTATTTCACGGTTGATTGCATAGTTTGTTAGATCTTCCAGGTTCATAACATTCTCGAGCCCTTTGTCTCGAACTCGTTCGTTCTTTGCACCCATAGTCACTTGTTGCAGTATTTCTCGTTCTTCACGGTCCTGAAAATCACAACGGGCCGCTTGTGTTATTGTTTATTATGTTTAGGCACTTATCCTTTAGAGTAGAGTGGGGCAAGAGTACGCACTTAGTTTTCAATCGATCATGTGGCCCTTATGAAGCAAGCTTCTGCATATCAAATCAGTGTCGATGATTCATATACTCTTCCTTTATGTTACCCAGTGGATAAAATATTGAAATTATTGAGATTCGTTCTAGTAGAACCCTTATTGCAAGACAAATGAAAAACGCACTCTTACACTACTAAAAATCCACACATATTTATTGGCAAAAATCCATAGATTTAACTTATGACGTTTATCAGCGCACACATAACCATTCTCCACGCGAACTACTTATAAAATATATATCCAAATAAATTTTATATGTGGTTCCGAATCAACAATTATTTAATTTATGTGTGGTTCTATATCGATTATATTACACGTAAAAAAATAACCTTATATGTTATGGCAAAAAACCATTCGAAAATACTTATACTCTTCATTATGCCACCTAATGAATGATCCTATATCAAAAAGCTAATAACATTCATAAGGTAATGAAAAGTATAATTTTGCGAATGTATGTGACTAATGCGATGTATAAGTTTTTTCTTATACATGTCATTGAGCGCCTGCTTTGGCAAAAAAGTATTAGAAATATTAATAATAAACAACATTAAATTTTTTTACGTGTAGGGTGGAGCTATTGCAAAAATTTATAACGGCGACACATATATCTTATACAGATATTTTTGGCAGTGTACCCCACCGGTGGGGTAAAAGTGCGCATTGGGTGGGGTAAGAGTACGCATTTATCCAATCATGTACTTTAAGTATATATTAACACATATAAGAGTTAATAACATTTAATTGATGTTTACCCGAGCAGGAGCGACGACCTCGATAACAGAAATTGGTATGATTTAGCCTTGCATAAGAGGTAAAATACCAAAAAATAATACCAAAAACTCAAAGGTGCAGCCCAATCGGGTTGTACGCAAAGGTGACGTAGGACTACGTAGCTATACGAAATGGAGGGTATTTTTCATCATAATTTGTATCAATTTATTAGCATTGTGCAAACTGCTCGGAGGTCAACCGAATCAAGAAACTGAAAGTAGCTCCCAGTTGGATGAACCAGCCGTGGAAAAGGAACGACTCATTGGCCGCATCGCCACTGAAGCCACTCGTCTATCTTTCAGTGGATATCATCAGAATCCTAGAAGACATTATGCTCAAAAATGTCCGGAATAAAGGAAAAATAAGCAGAATCGGAGGTGGCGCGAAACCAAACACAAATATATTAATTTGCAACGTTCGACTTCCGCCCGCGATGGAAGCGTACATGCATCGTTTTCTATAGCGCTGGTGGCAAAGTGAGCGGGACTTGAAGAAAAAATTACAAACAGTCCTTTTTAGGACTTAAACTATTTATCCAAGAAGAGGTTTTGACCGTTGGGAAAATTGTTTACCCAGACAAACAGACTGTTCGGTTGTTTAAACGACAATGATGTTTTTGGAAAGATTTATTGTTTTTAATAATGCGCCATTTGAGGCATTCCACGGGGGCATGTCAGTCGATCCTGAGCGACCATTTCGAAAATATTTGAAACTCTGCACAGTTTTTCAATTTCATCTAAATCGTCATTTTTCGATATCAAATCTTCATATTGAGTCACGACTAACTTTTCAAAAGGGTGTATGTGAAAATGGTTCAAAAATATTTAAAAAGCTGCACAGCAAAAACGGAATGTTCGATTGTTATGATTTTTTCAGCAAAGTTAGACAACTAAATGGTGATTCTTAAGAAAATGTGCACAGTAAAAAAATTTTTTGCCTTTAAAAATATCATTTTGTCACAAAAACTCAAATATCTCAAAACCCTATCTTTTTCGAACGTAATTTTTTAGGAAAACGGTCCATTATATTAGCTATCTACCATAAAATTTGGTGATGGTAAACTAATAAACAAAAAGTTATGACATTTCAAACATTTCACAATTTTCACATTTAGTAAAAAAATTTTTTTCTGTGTAAGTTATTTCGAGAATTGCAGTTTGATGCAGATTTTATTGTTAAGGGACGTGATTTAAACAAGTTGTTTTCATGATATTTTGATTTAATTATTCATAGCATCTATAAGAAACTTAGACACGATCCAGTGTTGTGATCAAAAGTATTGATAGTGTCATAATTTTCATTGCACGTGACTGGCGAAAAATTCTTTTAATAGTGTTGAAACCTGTTGATAATAACGTTGATAGAAACATATCAGAAATGTTATTTTTAAGACAAAAGCTGCAAAATCAAAGATTTATATACACGTGTACGTCTATAGTTTACCTGCAAAAATATACCTCTTAGAGAATAGACTTTATGATCGGGAGGAAACGGGTATCTTCAACAACAACAAATGCATGATAGGTACATACCATGACAATGCTCACGAAAAAGCAAAAAATTACTACTACTAAGGTTGTTAAAGATCTTATAGTAATTTTTTTCTTCAGTCAAGCAAATGACACCAAACTAGTCAGTAAAAACTTAAAAGTGATTTTGTTTATTGAAATATTACGAACAACATGAGTAGCCGCTTTCTCAACTGTTGTAGGCCGTTTGATGGAAAAAAGTGTTCAAAAGAGTTACGAAATCTCACCGAAAGCACCATAGATAAACTGAAAGCGACTGGTTATGCTCCAATGTCCACATTGAATACAAATTTACGCATTTGCACGTCCTGCCGTCTAAACGTTGACAAAAGAGCAATCTGTATATCATCGGTTGAGCAGAGCGCAGGAAGTTCGAAAACGACAGCAACTGAGGAATTGCCGGATGTATCGACAACAACTGAGGAATTACCAGAAGTATTAAGTGCTGAGAGCCTTGCCACCGTACCATCAGCGAAATCTGTTTCAACAAATCAATCGGAAGATGAGTGTATCCAAAAGGTCAACATCGAACGCTTTAACGAGGGCATAGCTGGGATAAAAGTGACTCTGATTAAATGGAGTAAGATGGACTACGTTTATTACCCGGAGAAAAATACCGTGAAATAAACGAAGCTGTACGAAGAAACCTCTTCAAATTAGGACCTGATGATGTGGAAAATACAGACTACGATGAGGTAATTATAAATATGAAGGAAAGGTTCTCGAATGCAGCCACGACAAGGAAAGAAAAATTATTGATTTTGTCGATGCTGCCAAGTTCGTGGTCTATTCAGGATGCCATTGATGAGTTCAAAACCAATAGAAATACAGTAAAAGAGGCAAAACAATTGAAGAATAACTGTCTTTCAACCAAAAATACTAGGTCTAGTACTGCATTAACAGATGAGACAAAAGAAATAGTAGTTCAATATTTTGAAGATGATGAAGTAAGTCGAGCTATGCCTGGTCAAAAAGATTATGTATCAGTAAAAAGATGGAAAGCGTCAAGCAATCCAAAAACGATTAATGATGACGACTTTGAAAGAAGCGTACACATGCTTCAAGGAAATTCACGATAATATTAAAATAGGTTTTCCTCATTTGCAAGCCTTCGGCCAAGGCAATGTAAGCTTCTTTCCAATTCAGGAACACATAATGTGTGTGTGTGCACAACCCATGAGAATATTAATCTTATTTTACATAGTTTGAAAAGAATCAATTTAACAAAGGATATTAAAATGTTAACTGGTAGTCTTTTGTGTGAAAATACAACATCAAATTGCTATCTACGATCTTGTTCGGATTGTCCAGATTCTTCATCATTGGAAAATACTTTATTCGCTGAGTTTGAAGAAAAATATATTGATCAGTTATCATTTGAGCAATGGGTGACCACGGATATGTGTGACATAGAAACTATTGTAAAACCTGTAGATGAGTTTGTGTCATATTTTTGCTTGAAATTAGAAAGTTTAATCCCTCACGATTTCATTAAAACAGAACAATCCAGCTTTTTAAAAAATACGAAAAATACATTACAAAATGGTGAATTTTTAGTCATTTGTGATTTTTCTGAAAATTACAGCTTTGTATTGCAAGATGAAGTGCAGTCCCATCACTGGAACGTACAACAAGCTACAATTCATCCATTCGTTATTTATTTTAATGGAAGTACGCAAATTGAACACTTAAGTTTTATTATAATTTCCGAAGATTTAAGACACGATTCAGTATCCGTAAACTTGTTCATTGAAAAATGATTAACTTTTTACGCGTTGATAAGCATAAATAAGTCAAAAAGATATATTTCATGTCTGATGGAGCAGCGTCGCAGTACAAAAATCGTAAGAATTTTTCGAGCCTATGTCAATTTAAATCAATGTACGGAATTGATGCAGAATGGCATTTTTTGCTACATCACATGGCAAAGGTCCTTGTGATGCTATTGGAGGAACAATAAAGCGCATGGCCACAAGAGCAAGTTAAGCCAAAGAACGTGAGCATCCAATTAAAACTGCGAAAGAACTTTTGATTGGGCAAATCGTAGAAAAGAAAAGATTTAACCAAATTATCATTTTGTTTTACTACTACTGAAGAGTACGAAATAAAGGCTTCAGAGCTCAGCGAGCAATTTAATAACGCGAAAACGATCCAAGGAACCCAAAAATTTCACTGTTTCATTCCATTGTCGGAAAATAAAATTAAAGCAAAACTATACTCAAACTGTGCTGATAATAATTCAAAAGTGTTCGATATTTTAAAAATTTGAATAAAAATAAATAAAAATAAGTATTAATAAACTGTTTTCATGATATCATAACCCATACCAAAATTCAAACCCAAAACTCTTAGAGTTTCTATAACAACATTGTGTAACTGCCACATTTAATTTAATACTTAGGATAATATTAATTCATTTTTATTTATTTATACATATAATATTTATACATATAATATACATAATATCGATGAATACATAATTATGGAATATCATACAAACAACTTGTTTAACTCACGCAAGGCCCTTAACAATAAAATCAGCATCAAACTGCGATTCTTGAAAAAAAAAAAATACACTGAATTTTTTTTTTGTTTACTATATGTGAAAATTGTGAAATGTTTGAAATGTCATAACTTTTTTGTTTATTAGTTTACCATCACCAAATTTTTATGATAGATAGCTAATATAATGGACCGTTTTCCCTAAAAAAAATACGTTCGAAAAAAGATAGGGTTTTGAGATATTTGAGTTTTGTGACGAAAATGATATTTTTAAAGGCAAAAAAAAATTTTTTTTACTGTGCACATTTTCTTAAGAATCACCATTTAGTTGTCTAACTTTGCTGAAAAAATCATAACAATCGAACATTCCGTTTTTGCTGTGCAGCTTTTTAAATATTTTTGAACCATTTTCACATACACCCTTTTGAAAAGTTAGTCGTGACTGAATATGAAGATTTGATATCGAAAAATGACGATTTAGATGAAATTGAAAAACTGTGCAAAGTTTCAACTCAATAGAAAATCATGAATTAAAAATTTTCTTAAATTTTGATGCTGTTGCTTGGAATCGCTCATTTGAAAAACTAAGTCAGCTAACGTCATTTTTCACTAAGGTAGCGTCTTCATCGATTTGGCCGTCGTCGACGGAAAGTGAAATTTTCTGGCAAGATTCTTTGGTTTTGTTTCGTTAGTCATGATATCGATTTTTTTCCGGGTTACCATCGTTTGGCGACGAAAGGAAGTTACCCTTTGGTAGCACAACCACAAGCGCGCGTCGGAGGGAGATGATGCAATGGGTTTGTTCAAATGGATGGCGTCAGTAGCAGTCGAATGGAATTTCCTCACAAGATTTTGATTTGTTGTTGAGGTTGATTGACGACCACCAACGCAGACTTCCACCACCAATTCGATGATTGTCCTTTGCAAAGGCTACCAGAGCGCCTTCGTGCTGCTGTGTTTGCTCCGCTGCGTCCGCTCTGCGTAAAATAGGAATGGGCGATACCGATACGATATATCGGGAATCGATATTTTCGCTCCGATTAATTGATATTTTGTATCGATTTTTTTAAGTTCGATATTTGACCGTATCGTTGTGTGATTCGATGATCTAAAATGGGAAATCTAAAGTTTTCTATTTATTTTTTTGCTCGTGCTTTTAATTTCATTGGAATATCGATGTTTCAACGCCGCATCGATATTTCGATAATAAATACGAGAAAGGCAAAAACATCGATTCGGCGTAAAATCTTGCTCAACCGCTCTCTGCGAAATTCCGACCAAAATGGCTCGCGCGCGTCGAACAGCAGCTTTTTTGTGTGTAATAAATTAATCCCGTTAGCCCCGCCCCTTTGTGATCTGATATGAGTGTAAATATAATGTGCACTAGGGTGGCTCAAATTAGTATGGGAAAAACTTTTTTCAATTTTTGTGATGAGCCACCCTCTTATTCGGTTCGATTTGATGCCTTGATGCTCTGTACAAACTTTCAGCCCAATCGGTCAACGTTTGGGCAGTGCTAAGCTCGTTGGAAGTTTATATGCAAATATGTATGTTGAAACATCTAAAAACAGTGAATTGCAGTTGGACGGCACAACTTACGACGAAGAACTATGATACTCATTCAGATCTTAAAAAATTTAATACAGAATGTTATGCAGAAAACCGCGAGAAGATTAAAGTATCCCCGGCAAAGTTATTAGCATTTCTCTGAAGTGGGGTTTGAGCAAATTTCGTTTCTTTTACCTTTGAAAAGAAATGAATTCACCCCTACAACACTCCAGTAAAATGCTAATATCTTTGCCTAATAAACTCTAATCTTCTCGCGGTTTTCAGCATAACATTCTGTATTTAATTCTACAAGAACTGAAGAAGTATCATGATCAGTGTTGGTAAAAACTCAAATTCTCAAATCTCATCCACGATTCAAATCAAGCGCGAGGCAAACCTCACCCGACTCATGGCCCAGAGAATCGTCCATGATTCGACTCGCGATTTGCATCATTGCGTGTTCTTCTTCGTTAAATTCATCGGAATAACTTTCTTTGCTTAAAACAATGGATAACAAATCCATACGTAAACATAAAATACGCTTCGATTGGGTATTGACACTTTTTGGAGCGAAATCATTTTTCGGCGAATGAGCGAAACGATGCGATTCTGCGTGAAAAACTCATGCGCGATGCTCTCCATGCAGAATCGCAAGCGAGTCAGCTCGGAGAGCTTCGGTGAGTGAAGCTTCGGTGAGTGAGATTCGAGCATGATTCTACCAACACTGATCATGATTCTTGATCGTAAATTGTGTCGTCCAACTGCAAATCACTGTTTTTGGATGTTTCTGCATACATTTTTCCATATAAACTTCCAACGAGTTGAGCACCGCCCAAACGTTGATCGATTTGGCTGAAAATTTGTCCAGAGCATCAGGGTATCAAATAGAGCCGAATAAGAGGGTGGCCCATCAAAAAATTTGAAAAAGTGTATTTTGAGCCACCCTAATGTGCACTCATAACGATTAATGAAGGGGCGGGGCTAATGGAATTACTTCATTAGATATAAGAAAGCTGCTTTTCGGCGCGCGCGAGCTTTTGATCGAGATTCAGCAGACAACGGACCGTTCGGAGAATGACAAATTCTAAGAATCATATGAAATTTTCTCGCAAGATTCTGAATTTGGTTATGAGATGTTATTTATCTTAGATACGTATTGTTGCGATAAATAACAGCAGAAAAAGACGAAGTTTCTTCGTATTACCAAACATTATCTCTTGGCATCTGTCTGTCCGAGCGACGTTCACTGGGTGGTTGCTGTAGAAAGTTTCCACTGAGGTGGCGTCTTCATTGATTTTATACAAAAGCCACCATTTTATACAAAAGAAGGTTGATCCGACTATCCGAAATAAACTTTCTTCAAAGTGCAAAACTCAATCGTAAATAGCGAATTTGATAGCGCGTCGGGGGGAGATCACTACCAGTATTGTCAGATTTTCTGGATATGATACACTGCGCGGCGTTTGTAATGTTCCCAAATAAGTACTTGCACAAAACTTTACGCGGCGAATGACTGTCGAAAGGTACGGCCGCGCTAAACGATACACCGCAATGCTATTCACCCATAAGAATCAAGTAAACGGGGTGCAGAAAGCGCGGTGGTACCTTTCACGAAGGGTTCGCCGCGTGCAACTTTGAGAAAATCAGGCAATAACCAAGCTACCACGCCAAACCCGATGCCACCGAAACAGTCCATTTTCGCAATTAACTCTTTCTTTTCATAAAATGTTGGTCCTGAGAAGAACCAATTTTTCTTTTCCCAATGCTCCTTTCCAACTAACTGACACCACAATTTGTAATAAATTTTCAGCATCGGCACTGGCGGTGCGGGATCGCCACAGTGCTATTTTTATGGTCAACCCTTTCTTCATATGAAATGCTGGTTCGTTGAGGTTGAATGATCTGCAGCAACACATCGAGCACCACCACCAATGCGATGGATTTCCTTTGAAAATGTTATTAGCGCCTCCGTGATGCTGTGTCCGCTCCGCTGCGATCGCTTTGATGCGTCTGCTCTGCGTGAAACCTTGTTCAAACTGAGGATTAGATCCAAACCCGCAAGTGATTGATTTTTGATGTCTGTGCTTGTGATGCATGTACGTCATTGGTTGGTTGACTTATTTGTAAACTGTTTAACAATTATCGAAAATAAATAGTTAGAAATAAGTATAATAAATACAAAGAAGCGTTGACTCATCCTTGATCGAATGGTCAAAAAAATTGCAAATCCATCGAGAAACGGCTTAGATATTAAAGTTCAAAGTCTATCATATTTTCGTGACGGTCCCCGATTTTCGCAATCTTAAAGTGTATCCCACTATAGAAAAACAGACGTAGTCCTACGTCAAAACTTATATGTAGCATACTCGAGGCATACCATGCTTAGGTATTTCAATACCAAACGAATAATAATTGGTTATACATTTGGTATTGAAATAAAATTTAATAACAAAGTATGTTATGGCTCAAGTATTGTGCATATTGATTTTTGGTATTATTCCTTTGGTATTTTACCTCTTATGCAGGGCTAGTTCATAACAGAGTATGGTAACAACACAGACAAACAGACGTAACAGCTAGAACAATTTGTTTCAAAATCCATCGCCCAGTTATTTTACCACCACCTAACGTGCATGTTGTACGAAACAAAGTTTAGTACGACAATGTCAACAGAAGGCGCTAGTGTGAGATGTCAAATACAAATGCATACGATGATTTTCTACAGAGGAAATATCATATAAACCCGTCGGAAACTATAACGAATGTAACTGCTGAAGGAATGAATAAAATCCATCCAGCCGTTTTCGAGTTATGCGGATACGAACACAGACCATTTCATTTTTATTATATAGAAGATATATTACAGAATGTTTAAAGATTACGTAACTCTTAAAGGGGTAGGGGGTTCTAAAAATGTGCACTTTTATACGAAAAACCATTGTTTTGCCTTTCTCGTATACTAAGTATACGGTAAAGGCTATATGATCGCTCCAAAAACAAACTTTTTATAGAAGGCCCGGAGACCCATAGTGTTATATACCAATCGACTCAGTTCGACGAATTGAGGTGATGTCTGTGTGTGTGTGTGTGTGTGTATGTGTGTGTGTGCGCAAAACTACTCAAAAAATGTCACTCATTTTTCGGGCACTTATCCTCAACCGATTTGCTCGCAACAAGTTACATTCGACGCAGAATCCTGTTCCATTGTTTCCTATTTGAAATTGGCCAGATCGGACTATGGGATCAAGAGTTATGGCCAAAATACAAATTCATACAAAAAAATCGCTTAAAAAATGTCACTCATTTTTCGGGCACTTATCCTCAACCGATTTGCTCGCAACAAGTTGCATTCGACGCAGAATCCTGTCCCATTATTTCCTATTTGAAATTGGCCAGATCGGACTATGGGTTCGAAAATTATGGCCAAAATACAAATTTATACGAAAAAATCGCGTAAAAAATGTCACTCACTTTTCGGGCACTTATCCTCAACCGATTTGCTCGCAACAAGTTGCATTCAACGCAGAATCCTGTCCCATTGTTTTCTATTTGAAATTGGCCAGATCGAACTATAGGATCGAAAGTAATGGCCAAAATACAAATTCATACGAAAAAATCGCGTAAAAAATGTCACTCATTTTTCGGGCACCTATCCTCAACCGATTCGCTCGCAACAAGTTGCATTCAACGCAGAATCCTGTCCCATTGTTTTCTATTTGAAATTGGTCAGATCGGACTATGGGATCGAAAGTTATAGCCAAAATACAAATTCATACGAAAAAATCGCGTAAAAAATGTCACTCATTTTTCGGGCACCTATCCTTATTCGATTTGCTCCCAACAAGTTGCATTCGACGTAGTATCCTGTCCCGTTGTTTCCTATTGAAAATTGGCCAGATCGGACTATGGGATCGAAAGTTAAGGCCAAAATACAAATTCATACGAAAAAATCGCGTAAAAATGTCACTTATTTTTCGGGCACTTATCTTTAACCGATTTGCTCACAACAAGTTACATTTGACGTAGAATCCTGTCCCGTTGTTTCCTATTGAAAATTGGCCATATCGGACTATGGGATCGAAAATTATACCATTTTTGTTATGGGAAGATCGCTAAAAAAATGTCATTCATTTTTCAGGCACTTTTCCTCAACCGATTTGCTCGCATTAAATTGCGTTCGACGCAGAATGTCTCATTGTTTCTTATTGAAAATTGGCTAGATCGGACTTAGAAGTTATGGTAAAATTACTATTTATTGTGAAAAAGAGTTCAAAAAAGTCTAGCTCACTTTTTTTAGCACTTAGATTTCATCTATTCCCCAAGCAACACAAGTTCAACAAATCTGGTTGCAGTAACCATATTGTGACTGAATCCGGTCATATATAAGTTACTGTGATTGATGTGCAATATGTGTGCTTCTCATGTCGACGCAGAATCTTGTCCCATTGTTTCCTATAGAAACTTGGCCGGATCGTACAATTGGGTCGAAAGTTATGGCGAAAATACTAATTTTAAAACTACAAAATAAAATGCCATTTTTTGCTCTTATGCTCATCCGATTGCGTTTGGCGAGATTTTTTTTTATGCATATAAACAAATATGAAAAATAAGACCAATCCACATCTTAGTGTTATTTTAGATTTTTCCAAACCTTTTGAACGAACGAGAAAGGCACCATCACCGCTAGGTGGATTAATCTGGGTTTTTATATATACAAAAAACTACAGAGGTAAAAATATATATCAGGTTTCGCGTGGCGTATACAAAGGCATTTTCCTTAAAGAAAGTCCACCAATCACGTAACGTAAAATTTGGCTATTTCATCACCCCTCTCCCCCATCTTACACTATTTGTATGAATCCTCTAAAAAATATATGGATCGTCACACATCTCGCAACCCCTCCCAGCTAAACGTTGCGTAATTTATGAATGTTTCTTTTGATGAAATGAAATTATCATTTAGATGAAATTGTGTTTTCGTACTATGTTTAGGTGTACAACAAGTCCTAATGCAATTTCATTATTTCGCTTCAGTGCTTTGATCGCCTTTGAAGTCCTTTCTAACACCGAATTACTTCAACTTATCCTAAAAACTTGTGATAATTTCGAATTCTGTCCCTTTTTTCTTAGTCGTGGATCTTTACGCTTTGGAAGAAGTCTTGTTTCGGCCGGAGATACGGGTTTGACATCATAACTTGAACATTCATATGCGTACTCTTGCCCCACCGGTTCCTGCGTACTTTTACCCCACAGTGCCAAAAAGTATTCAAGTAATGGTTTTGACTTTTTGGAAAACCAACCGGATTGGTGTTCTGTACCATAAAGTACTCTATACAATAGCTAATCGAAATGGTATAATGTTCACCTGATTGAACGTATATATGGTAATGAAATACTAGTTGCGGAAACCCAATTATTTTTAGCAAAATGACCAAAAAGTTATCTAACTCCATATCTCCCTTGTTGTTTATCCAAATCGTTTACAATTACACATGATAATAGTTGGCCAGAATACCTGTCAAACTGATGCAGTACTGCTAGTTTATCTTTTTTTATTACTTCAAAAAATTGAAAACGTACTCTTACCCCACGCGCACTCTTGCCCCACTCTACTCTACCGATTTTCTCGCAATAAGTTGCATTCAACGCGGATTCCTGTTACGTATTGAAAATGGGCTCAATCGGACATATTTCTTACAAAAAAAATTCACTCATTATTCAGGCACTTATTCTTAACCGATTTGCTCGCAACAAGTTGCATTCGACGCAGAATACTTTCCCATTGTTTCTTATTAAAAAATAACCAGATCGGACTTAGATGGGCTTAGAAGTTATGGCCAAAATACTATTTTTATAACAAACGAGAAAGGCTCCATCACTGCTAGATGGACTAATCTGTTTTTTTGCTTGTTTTATTTACACTCCTTGATTACAATAAATTATCATAAACCTTGGCTCTCGTTAATCTACAATCATTGGTTAACTACTTTACCTCCACTCTCTACCCCAGTACGTTTGTTGTGATTCTTTTCATGTTGAAGCATAAATCGTCTGGTGATGAAACCCATCGGACAGTACGAACATTTGTAAGGCTTTTCTCCTAAATGTTTTAAAAAAATGTTTTTTTCTTCAGAATGATTATAAGAAGAACACATCTTACCAGTATGCGACTGTTCATGCCTCATCCGGTTGGAAAAATCGGCGAAAGTTTTTGCACAATATCTGGAGGAACAATCAAAGTTAAGCATATTTTCAATTCCACATTTAAAGAATATCTCACCGACAGTTGTAAGGCTTCTCGCCGGTGTGTGTCCGCATGTGATACAGTAGCTTTGCCTTCACGCGGAACCGCTTCTCACAGACCTCGCATTTGAATGGAAGCTGACCGGGAGCATGGATGATCATATGCGACTGCATGGCCCGTTTTCGCTTGAACGAAACTCCGCAAACCGAACACATGAATGGCTTGTCATCCGTATGTTTAACGTAATGACGCTTCAAGCTCTGCTTATCTCCGAATCCCCTCGAGCAAATCTCACAAGCGAAAGGTTTCTCCTTGGTGTGACTCCGCTCGTGAATGGTTAGCGACGTCAAAGTGGGGAACCTGGCACCGCAAAGCGTACAGACGTTCGATGTTTCGTTGTACTTGAACCGTAGATGTCTCTCCAGGCTTTGGTCCTGCTTGAATCGCTTGAAACAAATGGGACATTCTATCGGCTTACCTTCGTTGTACGTCAGAATCCCCTCGATTTTGTTCGATTTATGGACAGAATGAGAATGGTTGAGAAGCTGATCTTCTGTTTCGAATATTTCGGAACAACCCAGTGCACAGCAAAGTCTGCCGAATCGTTTATACAAATCTTGTAAACTTGGTGTATTTTTCTTTCTGCATTTTGCTTTTTTGGCGTGTAGTTTTGAGTGTTGAATGCATTTCAACTGTTCTACAATTCTTAGGCCGCATACTTTACATTCGTATAGAAGGGTGATGGCAGCAATTTTGCGCGTATGAGCACTTGCTGCCACTGCTGAAGAAAAGCTCCGGTAGCAAAATTGACAAGAAAACTTTTTACTCGTCTTGTCAGCGAAATCCTTTTTATGATTCTCGTCGCAATGGCTTTTAAGGGTTTTTTGACAATTGAACTGCGCCCAACAAGCACAGCAAATCCATTTTTCGGGTTCCAAAATTATCTCTTCAAAAATGTTCATCTCATCCAACGGAACACGTTGCTCTTGAATCGATTGATTTCTTTTTTTGCAATCAATCTCCTCTGCTTTGGCGAGCTTCAAAGCATTCTCATTCGGATCATCAGAAACAAACCCATTTAGATCGGTATGGGTTTCAACGAAAGTATTATCAGGATCAATATAGCAAACGTCTTGAATATCTGAGGATTTCACGCATTGCTTCTGGTCACGTAATATTTGATCCGATTGTCTTGCCTTTTTAATAAATTCTGAAACATGTTGCAGCTCTGTTGCACACTGTTGGCATATATTTTTTGGTAAATCATCATTTTCATCGACCTGAAAATAATTATCATATCACATATTATTTATATGAGCATTCAAGCATAACATTTAAAATTAGAAAATCGATACGTTTTTCTATTTTCAAATATGTAATTCTTCTTTCTGCAAATTCTTCTTGAAATGGATTTTATTTCTCTACTATTTTGTGAATGGTATAACAAGTTATTTTACAACAAGAGCAACATCAAGTTTAATTTAAATATACATAAATAGTAAATCTTTTCACAAAAATTGATGGATGTAGCCTATTTTGCTTCTCATGTATAATTCCCCTGTTTTAATTACATTAACTTGCTGTTTCAAGAAACATGTGGAAAAAAAATTGAAATCAACTGAAAGCATATCACAGCTTTGCGCTGCACGATAACACCGCAAGTGTAAACAAAAGCAGCAGATTTGCATTCTACGATTGAGCCCGCATGTCGTTAGGTTATTTGGCACTCACCTGCACTGATGTGCACTCGGTTATAATGTGAGCAACGAGCGACTTTGCTTCTAGCCGAGCAAAAACAGATATCAAAACAGTACTTTTCTGCAAACAAATCCGGCACGTACTGTTCATCACGGGACTTGTTTATGTTATTTTTTGTTATGAAAAGATGATAATGAAATGAAAACCAAATTACATACAACTAAAACGACATCAGTTTTATCATTAACAAATCGGAGATGTTTTGATTTGATTGCACTTGCACTTCTGTGAGACGTGAGTAGTGCACGCGGAGACAGAACTCACTAAACTGGAGAGCAGCGTTGCCAGAACTGAGAGCAGTGAACTCGATATAGAATACAATTTTTAGAGTGAAATCAGTAGTGATTCAGTTTCATTCCAAATTTTCGACCACTATTCTAGTTTGAATCTGGAGAAAAATAGAACAAACTTGCTGGTTTCCCCAGCTAAAGCATTTGGTGATTGATTGCCCTACGCATGCAGTCGCGTGTACTCAGACGACTAATGACGGTGGAAGACCGACACTTGATTACAATTAATTGCTTATAGCCTTTGGCACAGCAGAGTGTGATTGATTCGCACTCTATACAAATCCGCCCAGCCCGGTTTTGGAGGCATAGAGTGCGATCCTCTCGTTTAATAAACAATGTGCACTCGCTTGACTGTCGATATACAACAGTAAAGCACATGGGGAGATTGGACGATTCAAGCATCGGAAAGATATTCAATTTGCAAAAAAGAGAGCTAACCGCGGTGGAGGTTGGTACTCGGATTCTGATGGCTTTCCCGCAAACGAGACCTTTAAGTGGTTATGTTGTGTAGGGGTTATCACGCCTATCTAGAGAGTAGGAGGTTGAGGGCTCGAGTTCCTCCAAGCCACGTGGATTCTCTCTATCCCGCGGGTTTAGCGTAAGTGTCTCTGCTTACGGGTCCGCCTCCCCCATTTTTGGCCCTTCATACAGCAGTGCATTGAATGCAGAGCAGGGTTTGAATCCAAAGGAAAATGAGAAAATCTCTCACTTATCATGTCCATATGCATACACTATCGATAGGTAGCATACCGTGAGAGACGTTTTTCGGTAGCTGGTAACTGATTCGGAGGGCTACAACCCATGATAAATTTCTTTCAATGAGCCCCCATTGCGAGAGCACCGATTCTGATTTCAACTTGTTTTACACAGCTGTGCGAAAAAATATGGTCCCCAACATAAAATGAACGAGGACAAAGAGTTTTATCAGCCCCTCGGTGGGGGCCGCCTATCCAAATCAGTTTTGACGTAGGACTTACGTCTCTCTTTACTATACAAGGTGTCATTTCAAAATTTCTAAATCAACCGCGTTACGTTGTGTTGGAAGATTTTAAACGTTAATATCGTTCGTCTCAGTGAACAAATTTATACGGTAAGCCAGATTATAAGTATGCACACTTAGAAATTTTGACCGACTTCGGTTGTATTTTTTACCGTACTAGATCGGTTCACCTATAAGGAACCGAAAAACCGTTCAAAATCAAAACTAGTAACATATTGTCGTGCTAATCTTTTTCTGGAATGCTGCGGCGGTCTTACACTCGCAGGCTCAACTGCGAAGGTAAACGTCAAGATAGCCGCCGTGTTAAAAGATAGGCAGAATTTTCCCGCTCAAAACAAAACCACGTGCTTTTCGCGAAATGACAGCAGTGTTCGATTGTATTAGCGAGAGGCAACCGGAGTCACTGAGTACATGGAGAGTGTTTATCATGGAAAGTGCATACAGTGGGTGAGATTTTCATTGACACTGTTGTGTTTAGTGACCGTTGCGATTACCTGAGAAGCAACCAGCAAGAAGCCGCAGTATTCTATTTTATCTCGAGATGCATAATATGTGTACCGAGTTTCGGTAGAACTAGAAGTGATTTGACAGTTTGGTATGCCAGATGAACCGAAAACTCCGGTTAACCGAATGTATAATATACATTTTTTCGGTTTTAGTGAACCGAACTCGTATATTATACGAGTTCGGTTCACTAAAACCGAGAAAACTCGGTTTAAAGCCGTTTTGACAATTATCGAAACCGATTACTCGGTTGACACATCAGCGAAGCAGTGTCGAGGAACCGTCAGCCATTTTTTTAAAGTGCGTGCCAAGGGAATTTTCTCTATCAGTTTTCTATTGTTTATTCGAAGAAAAAAAACGAACATGGAAAGAGTATTGAGAGCGTTTCATGTCCATACTTTATAAGATCCGAAAACATTGTTTCAATAGGCCTAAAACTGTTTTCAATGCAAAACATTGAGTTCAAGGGAACCTATAAATCAAGACAAAATTTTCAAAACGACTTATCTGCTTTTGTAAACAAAGATTCAAACGACGATTTGACGAATCTCTTGAGGGATTGGAAATTCGGCCGGGAATATTAAATAAGAAACGAAACACCGCGTTTTACAAAGCGAATACAAAAACGTGTTTATTCATGTTCAGAAACAAAACGATAATGAAACAAATTCATTGACAACTGTCTTTTCTCTCCTTCTCTCTTCGCGCGCACCGCTGCATGGGCGCATCACTAACGATGGGGGTTGCTTCGTCGCACAGTGGTTTCAGTGCAGATATTGTCGCTCAATACCCCTGCTCAATCTCTGCAACCCTACAGCTTCACGCAAACGTCCAAAAGCTCCGGCAGACAATCCTTTTGTCATTATGTCCGCCAGCTGCTGATCAGTTGGTATATAAGAAATTTCAATGTGTCCTTCTTGCACCAGCTCCCTGATGAAATTGAATTTTATGTCGACATGCTTAAGTCGCCGACTGTCCTTGTGTTCTTCAGCAACTCTAATGCATGACTGGTTATCTTCGAAGTATGTAACTGCTCCTTCTATGATTATGCCCAGATCCAACAACAATCGACGTAACCAGACTCCTTCACACGCTGCCGTACACAAAGCTACAAATTCCGCTTCCGTCGATGACAACGCAACCGTTTGTTGCTTTCGTGTTGACCACATCACCGTTCCTCCGAAAACTTGCAATACAAATCCAGAAATAGATCGGCGATCATTTACGTCATTGCCCCAGTCTGCGTCGGAATACACAACAATAGTTTCTACCTTGTCACCACCACGAAACTCCAAACCAAGGTCAAGCGTCCCCTTCACGTAGCGTAAGATACGCTTTAAGTAACACCAATGCTCGTTTGTTGGGCAACTTTGATATTGGCTGAATAGATTCACCGCCGCGCACAAATCTGGTCGAGAACTTTGAGCAACATAAGATAGGCACCCTATCAACTCCCTGTATGGTTGAGTTGTTCTATCCTTTTCAACTCCCTTTGTCAATTTCAATCGACACTCCATTGGCGTTGTAACCGGTTTACAATCCTCCATGCCAAATCTACGAAGAAGGCTTTCCAAGTACAAGCGTTGAGTAATTCGCATAACTCGATTCTGCACATCTCTTTCAACACGCATTCCAAGGAAACTTCCGATATGTCCCAAGTCAGACATCTCAAACTCACTCGCTAAACGCTTCTTCAACTTTGTAATCTCCACCAAATTCCGACCAACAATAAGAATGTCGTCGACATATAACAGCAAAAATAGCATCGAACTGCCTGCTCCTCGTACGTACAGACAACGATCATTCTCGCTACGCCGAAATCCAAGCTTGGTCACCAGTCCATGGAACCTCTCGTTCCAGGCCCTAGATGCCTGTTTAAGGCCGTAAAG
This sequence comes from Armigeres subalbatus, assembly GCF_024139115.2. Classification (NCBI taxonomy): domain Eukaryota; kingdom Metazoa; phylum Arthropoda; class Insecta; order Diptera; family Culicidae; genus Armigeres; species Armigeres subalbatus. Next base: position 451,207,183 of record NC_085140.1, read on the forward strand.
CGCTCGATTCAGCCGGCAGCCTTCCATACCTTCTGGCAACGTCATGAATATTTCTTCTCGAAGATTTCCGTTCAAAAACGCCGTCTTGACGTCCATCTGATGGACTTCTAGACGTTCCTGGTTCGCCATAGCTAGTACCGTTCGGACCGTGTCCAACCTTGCCACTGGAGCATACGTATCGGTGTAGTCGTATCCGTATCGCTGGCTAAATCCACGCGCCACCAACCTAGCCTTGTATCGGTCGACACCTCCGTCTTCGCCACGTTTAATACGAAACACCCACTTGCAAGATACGGCCTTCCTTCCTTGTGGCAGTTCGCATAACGTCCATGTGCCATTCTTCTCGTGGGACTTCATTTCCTCACCGATAGCAGCCTTCCACTGCAGCCAATCGTCACGCTTCCTCATCTCGTCCAAAGTATCTGGAAAGCTCTCCACGAAGTTCATTGCACTCAAAGCCATGGCACAACTCATATCGTAATCCTTGTGCCATATTGGCGGATCCCGTTTCCTAGCACAACGATCACGACCTCCTGATGCCCCTGCTGTATCTTGTGCCTCTGTCGAATCTGAATCCTCTGCTGAATTTTCACAGTCCTCGTATTGATCTGCTGATACATCCAGACTATCCAGACCGTCACCTGTTTCTTCGGTTTCACTATCACTGCAATCGTCAGATTCACTTCCAGAGTCAGTATTAAACCGCTGTTTTCTGATCTCCACTACATCAGACAAATCATTTTTCTCCTGAGCTTTGTCACCAGTCTCGTTGATGATCACATCGCGCAGCACTACCACTTTCTTGCACTTTGGATCCCAGATCCTATAACCGTTACAGTGGTATCCGAGAAAATCCCTTTCCATGTCTTGCTATCCAACTTTTACGACGTTCCTTCGGCACATGGCAATACGCAGGACTTCCCCAGACGCGTAATCCAGACACATCAGGTTTGTGTCCTTCCCACAACTCGGAAGGAGTTTTACCATCCGAAAGAGCGCTAGCTGGACTCATGTTGACCAAATATGCAGCTGTTTCTACGGCCTCACACCAGAACCTCCTGTCCACACTGGAACCGAAAAGCATCGCTCGTGCCTTCTCCACCAGCGTTCGGTTCATTCGCTCGCTGACACCGTTTTGTTCTGGTGTGTATGGACAGTACACTCCATCTGGATTCCTCTCTTACGACAGAAACGTTCAAAATTTGCATTTCGGTACTCACCGCCGTTGTCGCACCGAATGCGTGAGATTTTGCGCTCGAACTTCGCCGTCACCATTGCCTCGTATTGCTTGAAGCAATCTAGCACCTCACTCTTGGACTGCATCCGGTAGATGATGGTGAATCTACTCCAGTCGTCGATGAAACTCACATAGTATCGACAACCATCGTGAGCCACGGGCGTTACTGGTCCACATACATCTGTGTGAATCAGCTCTAACACACGAGACGATCTCTTTCCCGAGCTTTCAGAAAACGGTTTCCGAGTCTGCTTTGCTTCGATGCATGACTCGCAATACACTTCACTTTTATCATCACAAACACTCTTGTCAATACCTTTCACCATCTTTTTCTTCATAATGTTCTCCAAGTTCTTTTCACTCAAGTGCCCGAAACGCCGATGCCACAGTTCATTGCACTTCAGAATCTTCCCGCACGAATACAGCGAAGAAGCTGCTTCGTTCATCGCGTAAAAGTCCATCTCATATTGCAATCCACGGCGCTGGCCACTCGCAACGACTTCACCGTCTTTGAACACTTTCACACCGCCGTTCTTGAAAACTACCTCCATACCTGCCATCTCCACTTTACGTATCGAAAACAAATTACACCGTAGCTCTGGAGCATACAGTACATTTTCCAACGTGCATTCGTGTTTCCCTTTTCCACTCGCGGCGATCACTTTAACGGTACCGTGGTATTTCGCTACAGCAGACTTTCCGCTTAACGCAACCGCAATGTCAATCGGTTTGTCCATGGGCACCAACGTTTCAAAAACATCTTTATCGTTCGACATGTGCTCTGATGCACCGGAATCTGCCAACCACCTAAGCTTCTTTCCATTAGAAACGTTTCCGGTTAATCTTCCGGCAGCAAAGCACACCCCATTGCCTCTATCTTCTGACACATTCGCACTTGATTTCTTCTTTTCGCCTTTCTTCTTCTCGCGATCCGGACAGTCCGCCGCTTTATGACCAACTTTTTGGCACGCGAAACACTTCCACTTGCTCTTCGACCCGATTGGCTTCCCAACAAAAGCAGCTGGCTCACGCTTCACAACACTCGCACCGATGTCTTTCCCTCGACATTTTATCTCTTCATCGAGAAGCCGGCATTTGACGAACTCTAAGGTCAAATTTTCCTCCGGCATCGTCTCTAGCGCGGTCACTACCGTTGCAAACTTCGGCCCCAGCGTTAGCAAAAGATGACAAACTACATCAATGTCATCGATCGCTGCTCCCGTTGCTTTATACTCGCGCACCACCCGGTCGAACACTAAAAAATGCTCTTGCAAACTACTTCCGCTCTCGTGTCGCAAGGTAAGCAACTTTTTCTTCAAGTGTAAGCGGCTCGCGATACTTTTTCGTTCAAACACTTTATGCAGGGCCACCCACATAGCCTTCGGTGTTGGTTGATCCTGCACATATTCCAACTGACTATCACTAATCCGGGAAATTAGAAACGACTTGCACCGGCGGTCTTTCTTCTTTCGTTTTTCCACCCCTTTTTCTTTTTCCTGCCTGACAGCCGCACTGTCTTCCACTTTGATAGACAGTGCATCCACTTCCTCCACCTCCTGTTCCACACATTCCTTCAAATCGTGCTCTTCTAGCATGACCAACATGCGGAACTTCCATGAAGGAAAATTCGATCCGTCAAACATCGGAATTCGAACAAGCTCCGTCTCCCGTTCCATCTTCTCCGGATAGTTTATAACACTCGGAATATTCACTTATTCACTCAATACTTCCCGACACACGCGAACTCTGCGGCCCATAACCTCTTGAGGGATTGGAAATTCGGCCGGGAATATTAAATAAGAAACGAAACACCGCGTTTTACAAAGCGAATACAAAAACGTGTTTATTCATGTTCAGAAACAAAACGATAATGAAACAAATTCATTGACAACTGTCTTTTCTCTCCTTCTCTCTTCGCGCGCACCGCTGCATGGGCGCATCACTAACGATGGGGGTTGCTTCGTCGCACAGTGGTTTCAGTGCAGATATTGTCGCTCAATAGAATCTGATAGCTCTCCCACGCAAACCAACACCACCAATAGGTAGGTGAAGGTTTCCGCTACCTGTTGATGGTGTTGGTTTGCGTGGGAGAGTTATCAGATTCGTCAAATCGTCGTTTGAATCTTTGTTTACAAAAGCAGATAAGTCGTTTTGAAAATTTTGTCTTGAAATATGGGTACCGTCTCATTCATGCATCATTCCTTTAGCATCTTCTGATTGGTATAGATACCAGCAAATGAGCTGCCAGCGAGGCTGCCACTGGGTGTGCCGAAAGGCATAAAATAGCGCATCGCTATTCTTTTTTCTTTCATTCTGACTGGGACAAGTGGAGCAAGCATCATCGATTCAACGGCAGATTGGCACTCGATCCTTTCAGCCACGTAGCATCGTCCGCATCATCCGCTTTTTCAGACCGGCAGCATCAGCCGAATCATAACCAGTACAGCAGCAGAAGAAGATACAGAAGCAGCCCACCCTGTAGACCCGGCACCGCAGCAATGCCGAGCCGAGACAGGCCGGTATTGGCGTCAAGCCAAGACCGGCCGGCATTGACATCGAGCTGAGACACTTACTTTACTTATGGATCCTGTACACCTCCGGTGGTGCAAAGGGCCGACTTGAAAGATCTCCATCCTGAGCGTTGCCCGGCTATCGCTTTAACCTGTTGCCAGGTTAGATTTCGGTCAACTTCTTTTATTTCTTTATTAAGGCTTCGCCGCCATGAGCCTCTGGGTCTGCCTCTGCTGCGATGTCCCGGTGGGTTCTAGTCTAATGCTTGTTTACAGATTTCGTTTCCGCCCCTACTCTCGCATTTCTGTTGCTATCGGCCTCTGGTGACAACGACGATGGAGCTCGTTGTTTGAGATCCAGTTGTGAGGCCACCAGGCCCGAATTATATACCGCTGGCATCTGTTGATGAACACCTGCATCCGTTGAGTGTTCTCCACTGATACACACCATGTTTCGCTAGCGTATAAAAGCACAGCTTTCACGTGAAAATTCGTATTTTGATGCGTTCACTTATCTGCCTGTTTTTCCAGATATTTCTTAAACTCGCAAAGGCAGCCCTTGCTTTTTTGATCCGTGCGACTATGTCGATCTTGGTACCGCCGTCTGACGCCATTTGGCTATCAAGATATTTGAAGCTTTCAACATTCTCCACTGGTTGCCCGGCTACTGTGAAACTGGAAGGAGTCACCGTGTTTATATACAACGATTTGGTTTTGTTGACGTTGAAGACTAAACCTGCCGAAGAGGAGCGCTCGGCAAGGTCGTTGAGCTTACCTGCATATCAGAGCGCCGTTGCGCGAGGAGTGCAACGTCATCAGCCAATTCAAAGCCGTTTAGGTGCTCCATGGTTATAGGCTGCCATAACAGCCCGCGGTTTGGTTCACGGTCAATAGCATCTACCAGAAACTCGTCGATTACGATGAGGAACAGTAACGATGATAGAACACATCCTTGCCTCACACCAGCTACGATCCGGATAGGGTCGGACAGGACCCTATTGTGCAGCACTCTACACGAAAAGGCCTCGTATTGTGCTTCGATGAGGCCGATGATTTTCTCAGGAACCCCCTTGCGTCTCAGGGCGCCCCACATATTCTCGTGATTGAGACGGTCGAGAGCTTTTTCATAGTCAATGAATACGAAGTAAAGGGACTCTTGGAATTCGTTGACCTGCTCCAGAATGATGTGGAGCGTGACAATATGGTCCACACAGGATCTTCCGGCACGGAATCCGGCTTGCTGCCGCCGGAGAGTCGCATCGATCTTCTCCTGAATCCGGGCTAGGATAATTTTGTATAGAACTTTGAGAACGGTACACAGCAACATAATGCCTCGCCAGTTATCACATACAGTCAGGTCACCCTTTTTGGGCACCTTCACTAAGATACCTTACATCCAGTCGACCGAAAAAGTTGCGGTGTCCCAGATATTACGAAATAAACGATGCAGTAGTTGAGCGGATGTCATGGGGTCAGCTTTGAGCATCTCGACTGATATGCGATCGACCCCTGGGGCTTTATTCGATTTCTTGCTTTGGATGGCTGTTTGAATCTCTAGCAGTGATGGAGCTTCGGTATTGACGCGTGCTATACGTCGGATCCTAGGCAGATCATGCCGAGGTGGTGATGGCCTGGCTGGCACTTGAAAAAGTTGTTCGAAGTGCTCAAACCAGCGTTTCAGCTGGTCAGTTGGGTCGGTCAATAACTGATCATTCGCGTCTTTCACAGGCATCGTTGCATTTATCTTCGCCTCGCTTAAGCGTCGTGAGATATCCTTCGTCGGCCAGAGAGTCTGCCCACGCTCGCTTGTCCCGTCGACATGAGCATTTTACTTCCTTCTCAAGAGCCGCGTATCGTTGACGGGCTAAGACTTTGGCCCCTCTGGGTTTTGATCGCTCTATCGCGGCTTTGGCTTCTCTTCGCTCCTCTATGTTCCTCCAGGTCTCATCGGTGATCCATTATTTTCTCTGGGTGCGCAGTTCGCCCAGATTGTTCTCGCTGGTGGCGATGAAGGCATCCTGATGGCGGTCCATTGATCTTCCACGCTGCCACCTTCCGGAATATCTGCAGCACGCGTTTCCAGTTCTTCGACGAAGGACCGTTTCACCGTGGCATCTTCCAGTCGGCGTGTGTTGAATCGTCGTCCAACTCTTTGCTCCTGCCGACGAATCCGCGCAATGCACAGGCGTGTTTCGCCGATGAGGAGGTGATGATCAGACGCGATATCGGCTCTACGTTTATTCCGTACATTAAGAAGGCTCCGTCTCCATTTTCGGCTGATGCAGATATGGTCGATTTGATTTTCTGTAAGGCCGTCACGGGAGACCCACGTGACCTTGTGAACCGGTCGATGAGGGAAGAGCGATTCTCCCGAGTAGATACTGGCTGAAGAAAAACAAGATAAGGAATTGCAATGTGCTATAAAAGAAATTGTGTGTGTTTTGGTGCGGGGTTTCAGCTGACGAGCTATCCGGCTTGGTCGGATGCAGATCGAGTACGGCGGGAGCCGTTTTATGCTGCGACGTATAAGGGCCTCACCGAAGTCAGGCCGAGCATGGCGAGGGTCCGCAGTTATGCTTAGAATTGGTCACGATGGTAGTCGAGCACACGGCCGAACGCCGCGGGTGTGGGTGTTAGGTTGAGGTTAGACACACGGACTTTCCTGGTTTTTTCGTCCAAAACTGTCGTAGGACGAAACGAACAATGGAAGGATTTTCCTGACGCGAGGTTTTCCACCGGATGACACCAATATACGGCTGGATGCTGGCCAATTACGGCTGAGAGCCGCAGGACTAGAAAACCACTGGACGCTGAAACTGCCTAAGCCCACTGAAGCCATCATTTGGGATCTCGGCTTACCGAAGTCGCGACAGGCGAGAAGTTGAACACGATGGCGTTAGGAGACCGAAGGCTCTTGTCTCCGATCTCGATAGCCGGAGTATCGCTTGTCTGCTCTTTCAACGCCCGTTTCCTGTTCTTCTGCGCCACACAGAACCATTAAACACGCGGGGTTTATACTCTTTTGTTTGTCTTGGATCGACTGACCCCTATCATACATCTTCCACGTTCCGCGTCCAGTTTTTTTTCATCCTCCGCCTCGGATTTTAGTGGTATAGTATATTGTAGTGGTATAGTCTTGTCCTTGTTTTGGGTGTGGGATGTGTTCACTCAGAAATAGAAATAACCCCGGAAAGATTTGAAATTAAACGTTTTTGTCATTTTTGAATTTTATACCTGGCATGGTATTAAAATTTATATTTATAATTTAAACTAAGCCGATATAACGCGAATATATATTTGGTTAGTATTCTGTCTCTAGTAAAAATTATTATTTTCTCGCGCGTGGTGAATCCAAGTACTTAAATATATTCTCGAACAAGCACCATCTGAAATTCCTCGATAAAAATGTAAGATACTAAGCTCAGTTCAATATATATTTTTTTCTAGTAGATCTGTTATTCAACGGCATCCGAAACCGAAACATTGTTTTGCGCATTATAAATTTTGGATTAAAGTATGGCCAAACAGCAAAGCACTCATTACCGGAAGAAATCGAGGAGGAAGTGTTGCACATCTTCAACAAAAACTGCCCCTGGAATAAATGGACGTGATATGCAAAAACGAGCAGCCAAACAGAAGAGGAGGCAACATGCATTGGAACACTGCAACGCCAGCGGATGGAACAGAAGTAGTGGCTGTCGACCTTGTGCAGCCAGTGGCATCGAAGGACTCGGTAGTAATATATGCCATTCCGAGGAACCTGTTGAAGGAAACCAGACGGAAAGAACCGTGATGCCGTGACACTTTTGTGGATCAGTTGACGAGAGGAAAAAACGTGTGTTAAATCCCACACTCGCTGCTGCTTATTTGGTGACCAAGGTTAACCCGATATTGTAGGCTTACCAGATCACTTCGATGAAAAAACGGGACACACTTGCTTGCAAAACGGAACATGTTATAAACACCTTTTGACAAAATTCAAAAGCTGTGGAAATTTCAGAATTTATACGCCTAATTTTCATTTTCCGTGTAAGAAGTTAGTGAAAAATTTTAGAGTGGATCATTCACCACCATAACCGCGATTCTATCGCTTGGCGACAGCGATTCTGTCGCCATTGGTATGGAAGCGTAAATAGAACATTGCCTGCAGCGACCCAACGATAGAATCGCGGCGACTAGTTGTCGCCGTCGTGGCGATGAAATCGCTTAGGTCTGGGGGAGCCTTAAATATCAAACTACAAATATTTCGTTTTTCAAAGGGGCGCGGACACAAAATTTGTTTCTTCGTGTTTTTGTCCGCGCCCCTTTTAAAAACGGAATGTTTGTAGTAGCGAGAAATAATTACGCATTTTTGACGTAGGACTTACGTCTCTCTTTACTATACCGGGTGTCATTTCAAAATATTCAAATCGACCGCGTTACATTGTGTTGAAAGGTTTTAAACGTTAATAGCGTTCGTCTCAGTGGACGAATTTCTGCGGTAAGCCCCTCAATCGACAGATTTCAAGTATGCCTTCCATGTCCATGCTTGATAAGACCCGAAAAACTTGTTTCAATAGGCATGAAACCTGGCATGAAACTGTTTTCAATGAAAAACATTGAGATCAAGGGAACCTATAAATATGGGTACCGCATAATTCTTGCATCATTCCATTACCACGTTCTGATTGGTGCAGACACCAGCGAATGAGCAACCGCTGGGTCTGCAAAGAAGCCATAAAATAGCGCAACGCGATTTTTACCTTTCATTCTGACCGGGACAAGCGAAGCAACCGCATCATCGATTGAACAGCACTCACACCTTTTAGCAGGGAATGAAGTCTGCACCGACCGCTTTTTCGGCTCGACACCATCGAAGCGACCATCATCAGCCGAAACCTAGCCAGTACATCAGCAGTCCAACCTACAGACCCGACAAAGCAGCAATGCTGAGCAGATACCGGCAGCAGCAGCAGAGTCGAGCCGAGACCGGCCGGCATCGGTGCTGAGCCGAGACAGGCTGAAGAAAAGCCACATGATGCAGCATGTAGGGGAACGGTTCACCACTTCATCTCATAGCTCCTATTTCCATCCCATCAAAAACAAAGCAACGGAAAGGTATTCGGTTTGTTTATTATTTTTGTGATTTTTTTCAGCAGTGAGCACGCATGTTGACAAAAAGAAGCGACAAATTTGGTGCCGTATTTCTTTGTTTAGCGATGAGATGGATTTATGTACAGTGAGATGTAGATCGGAACAGTTCCCCTATGTCCAAAAAACAAACGGTTCTTCAGAGAGCCAATAATAGAGATCAATATCAATGCTTTCAATACCCTTCGGGATAGAAATTGTTCTTGGGTGCCAAATCCAATATTCTAGAGATAAAATTTTATGCGTGATTTTCATAAATAGCGTCAAAACTAACAGTGGATAATTTTTCTGATTTAACCGCGAAGTGGACGAAGGACTTCGCTTGACCATGCCTTCAAAGTTTCATAAGATGTCCAAATCTCTCACATAATCTTATTTGGATAAAAAAAAAACACCTATAACAGCTCAAACATTAATAAACTACAGTCGACTCTCCAAATCTCGATGTTCTATATCTCGATATATCTCCCTATGTCGATGGTTTCCTTAGTCCCTTCAATCCACATACATTTGGGCTTTCTACATCTCGATAACCTCCCTATCTCGATATCTCTCTATCTCGATGGGTTCTGATCATATTTTGTTCAGGATTTACTCTCCTTATGTCGATATAGTCAGATTTTTGGGCTACTAGACCATCTTTGGACAATAACAAACACATCAACAACAGGAAACGACATTTGTTTTGTTGTCATTTTTCATAGCAACGAGCTTTTTTGGATCTAGTACCCATTTCAATTTTCCTTCCATTCCTCGATCTCTCCCTATCTCGATGGTCCCTTCAATATCGAGATGTGGAGAGGCGACTGTATCAATCGATTTTTCATCAAATCTCGGGTACTTATTCAAAAGGACGTATGTGATTTTGTAAACAAAGATTCAAACGTCGATTTATCCAATCTGATGACACTCTCACGCAAACCAACACCACCAACAGGTAGCCGAAGGCTTCCCCTGCCTGTCTGAAAAAAAGAGAGAAATGTTGGATTTATTGGCATTGATAAAAAAAATATGTAGATAAACATTGTTTGATACTGACCGCACACAAAGCGAACGTGACTGAATGATCGTCCCATGTTACCAATTCTAAATCTTATCACCCGAAATCCCATGTCCGGGTGTTTCCTTCCTTCTACTACTGACAATGTTGTCTCAGAAAAGAACACGTACTTCCCACCTGAACTGCAATTCTAAGCTCGCTTGCCCGGATTATTGGCCTGTATCTAGCGAAAAGTCCCGTTAGGAAATAGACGCCAGCAACGAGCAACAAGCGTAAAAAAGAAGAAGCCCTTCTCGAACGCGTTGATGATGATGACGCTTTGGCTGACAAAGAAGCGGGATACAAGACACTAGCTGATTGGCCCACCAATTGGGAAGCAGAGAAGATTCAAAATAAGGTATAAAAGAAAAGTGCATTCGCTCGCAGAGCATTCAGTCTTTTTTATACCATCACTAGAAATGCGCGGTTATTTGAAAAGATCGTTTTCTTACTTTTTGCACTTAGCCGAAGCAAACAGCCTTTTTCAAGGCTCTAAGAGTTAAAAATAATGTTCTCCTTCAGTTGTTATCGCACGGATTAGAAGGCTCTTCAGTGGAAGGGCTGAGATACAGTCTACATCCTCTGCTGAGCCAACTTGTGGTTTATTTCAGGCAGTCCTTCAGTGGGAAGGTTGCCACTGTCGAGGCTAATATTTCGTGACCGGACAGATACTTCCTGAATTTTTTTTGATGATTCTTGTTCGAGGTAGATTTGATTTCTGTGTCGGTTTGATGAGAAGATTTTGCCAAGGAATGGTATGCAACGCCGATTAGTTATCCAAAATAGTTGATGTGAGAAATTTGGACATATTATGTATCTTAAAGGCATGGCCAAGTCAAGTCCTACGTCCACTTAGCGGTTATGTCACAGACATTACTCACTGTTCGTTTTTAAAATATTTTTTAAAAATTGTGGAATTTTGTTAATTTATTTTAATTTACTCTTGAACATACATTGGGGACTTTATTACTGACCAATATAAGAGACTTTTCCAACCCTGAACAATTGAAAATAACAAAAAAAATAGTAAAAGCACTCTCTAAAGCCGGTCTGGGCATTAGAGAGATAAAAAAAGAAGAAAAATATGTCAAAAGACAATTAAAAAAAAACAATAGTGAGATTATTGATTTCCCGTGCTAAAACACTTTTTAATGAATATAAGTGAGGGAAAATCTGCGCAAAAGAATAACAAGAATCTCAACAAGGAAAGAACATTAATAAAATGTAATTTTAATTGTTTCCAGAAATATGGTTGGCGACTGGCGTTGTCCATTGCTTCCGAAAAGACGGGACTCATACAACAAAATAAATGCTGGCTAATTTGTAGGCTGGTTTACAGCTCAGACTCTCGAAGATTTCCGCCGCATTATATTTTAAATCAGGCCGAAATTCTATTTTCTACAACGGAATCAAATAGATCCCGTGGAAACATACAGAAGAGAAAATTTCCGACTAGCTCCTGATCTGTAGTGCCTTGTAGCCTTAAAGTACGTGAGGACCGATATATAAACACTGCTTTATTGTCTTATTTGTAATGCTATTCATGGGTATTTTTACATTAGGCAACAGTTAAACAAGATAGCATTCAAAAATTGTCAAAAATCTCAATCATATTGATAATATTCACATTTCAAAAAAGTGGTGATATTCTGTTGCCGGAAAAGTCATGAAGAAAAACTCCTTTTAGCTGGCAGCTCCTAAGGAACAAAGCACCACGCGTCGGCGAATCAGCGTTCTGGTATGGATAGTGCGTGGAGACACAAGTACATTGTAGGTTAGTGCCACTAGGGCGTTTTGCCTCGCCAAAATGTTAGATGTTTCTTCAAAATGTGGAAATTTTCGGTTTTTTCGACCTTTCCATACACTATTTTGAAACATTTTTCGCCTAACATACATAATTTTAGATCTAGTTTTGCCAGATCTAACGGCCATCTTCTTCTTCTTCTTCTTCTTATTGGCATTACATCCCCACAGTGGGACAGAGCCGCCTCGCAGCTTAGTGTTCATTAGGCGCTTCCACAGTTATTAACTGCGAGGTTTGTAAGCCAAGTTACCATTTTTGCATTCGTATATCATGAGGCTAACACGATGATACTTTTATGCCCAGGGAAGTCGAAACAATTTTCAATCCGAAAATTGCCTAGACCGGCACCGGGAATCAAACCCAGCCACCATCAGCATGGTTTTGCTTTGTAGCCGCGCGTCTTACCGCACGGCTAGTTAATGACGGCCATCTTAATGACGGTAAATATGAGGGAAACCACAAAAGGCGGGGCAAATTTAAAAAAATAGAATTTCCTACTTCGCAAGAAAAAAAAAATCGAAAATGAACTTATCTGGAAATAAGAATGCCTGTCCCTGCGCTTCATTTTATTGACGTTGAGGCGTGACCTGATTTTCTGGATATACTTGCCTACCACGTTACCGGTTCCGTTCAATCCTCTGATGAAATTGGCAAAATTTTAGTGCCTCCGGAATAAGCAGCAAACAATCTTTGAAATGAAAGCGTATAAAAAAATCTCCCGTTATCACCTGTTGTCATTAACTGTTAAAAACCATAAGAAAAGTCGATCAATGCAAAATCCAAAACGACATAGATAGCATTCTTTTGAAAACAACACTAATATTATGTCAAACTTTTTTGAGTTTTGGTTTTAGATTTTAGGCAATATTGAATTCGTTTGAATAATATATTGGAGCTCTTTGAACAAATCGATGAAAAACGGGACAAATTGAGTATTTTTTAGATTACGACGGGACAGCCCGATAAGGTCTGAAAAACGGGACTGTCCCGTTAAATACGGTACGTATGGTCAGCCTAGATATTGGATGTCAAGATCCAGAGCTTTATTGACCATACAACGTTGATTTAGCCATACAATTGAGGCCCTGTTCCTTACCATCCGCCTAGATGGAATATGGTGAGCTCGGTGATGAGGTCCACTTACGACGTTGGTACCCAAGTAACACCAAGCATTACAATATTGCACATATATCAATCACAAATCGGCATGCTAAATGCAAATTGCATTAGATCTGTTTTAACGATGTGTTGTTGCATTTATTCATCAACTGTCAGACAACGATACTCTAAATCAGCAGTACGAATGCAACGATGCATTACTGGTGCTTTATTTCAACATGCCAAAGTAATGAACCATTATTTCGGTCTTATAATTGCCCTTTTCCTCTTTAAGTCAACCTTTAGGGCTGTGTTTTTTACAAGCATATATAGCTTCATGGTTACTTGGGTAGTTCTTGTGTGGATTAGTCATAATGGAATAGTAATAGTTTAATAGTTTCTAGTTTCTAACTGCTCCAGGATAAGAAGTGCTTTATGAACATATGGCTATGGCAATTTAAGAATAAATAAAGAGGAAAACACTAATTTGTTTTGATTCTGATTTAATCCATTTGAAAATCAAACCAAGAAAAAGCATACATACCCTAAAACCCTGGATTATTTTCTGCTTGGAAAGATAATCTAAATAATGATAAAGCTAACTTATACTAATTCACAAATAATTGAAAGTTATACTAGCGTGGTATTGTTGGATCATATACGAGTTTGGGGTCAACCAGGCGAATAGCCAGTTAGTATGACATCTAACCTATTTAGTATAAATTTATTTCTGAGTGTTAGTGGTACATACAAAATCAAACCAGAATACTCATATAAATTGAGGTAATATGTGGGTAATAAATAAATAAATAAATAAATAAATAAATAAATTCAAAGCCAAATCATAAAAATATGCATGAAAAATAGTACTCAATTTCGGGAAATAATGCGATTATTGAAATCAAACAATTTTGTTCACAGTTGACCTGACAGATGGCCATTTTTGCTGGCGACGATGCTTTGCAACGATTTCAAATTGCCGCGGCCGATAAGGTGGGAAATTGATAATATTCATGGTCTACATGCAAAGTCTTACAAGTTAGGTATTGTTTAGAATTTATTTTTGGTACCACACTGTACCGCATATCGTGTCAGCTCGACGACATATTGTTACCATATTCGGTAACACGCCTCAGATTACATTACCCTAAATTAACAAATTTGTGCCAATGACATTTTTCAACACTGATTGTTACCTTCGATTTATGTTTTGATAAGTTTCTTCGTTTACAACCATAATAAAACTGCATTCCAATTTTCCACAACATTTCTTTCAGTTCAGTCACCATCGTCATCATCATCATGCTCCTCACTTCTCCTAGCAACTCACTGCTGTGCAACGACATCAACAGCGAGCAGCGATCAAAACATTCAACACCACCACTACCACCGCCAGCGATCCGGGAAGTACACCCTCATCGAGAGACGCAACCAACGGGAACGTGTTCGTGTGCGTGCCGTGAACGAAGCCTTCGCTAGACTCCGCCAGGTGGTGCCAGCGACACGTTTCTCACCGAAGCGCGTGTCGAAAGTGAAAACGCTGAAACGTGCCGTCGAGTACATCGGCGATCTGCAACGGCGCCTGGACACCATCGAGAGCATGCTGCTCAACGATTCAACGCTTTCGTCCACGCTCGCGGGTGGTGCTGCGGCCAGATGGGAAGGGACCGGCGGATAATTGCGAATCGCTTGGAGTTGGAGTTTAGAAGTAATTGTGGCTTAAAATATTGATAAATTATAGATGCTTTTTGGGGAATGCGCTTATCATCTATGAGCACGAGGCTTCTGATGGGGGAAATCCAAGGAAATGGAGAGATGGAGCAGACGGTAAAAAGTTCTTTCAATCTGTGCTGCTTGCTGCTTTTCTTCACTTTTCTCCGCGCAAGCCAGCCTTCCTATCAATTTAAGGCTCCAATTGGTTCTAGTCATTTTTTTTCCTTTTCGAGTTTTGTTTTTCTCAGTGGATCTGCTCTATCTTCGGTTGCTTCTTGGTCATCTTCAGGGGAGCTTCTTAATAAATTACTTTCCTATTCCGTAAAAGTTGATTAACCTGGGTTTTATTTCTGCTCTTTTTGTTTTGATCTTCCTTTCTCGCATTGCTCTTGTGCTGGGATGGGGGCTTTTAGGGTCTTACGCCTCATGCCATCAGGTAGGTAAGCGGTGGCTTCTTTGCACGCTGCTGGAATAAGCGTATTGTGGAGCTTCCAGACAGATGACGAGGCCGCGATCAAGCCAGTTGATTGGAACGAATGACCTCGCCCTGCTCTGCCTCCTGCGCTGCTGCTGCTGACTTCTTGTGAATCGGGCGAATGCTCCCTTGGTGGCACCATTGCCCGTCGCTATCATCATCAGCAGCACAGCCGTAAGTTCAGATCCAGGGCGCATACCAAAGAATGATCGGAGATTAGTCCGTAATAGCAAAGAGGTCGGCAGCGGTTCCGTAAGAGCAATTAATTGATTTTTTTATCCGAAAAAAGAAACTTGATTAAAATCCTATTCATGTCGGACACTGTTTGCCTTCGATTAGGCGTACAGTGTGGGGTCACTATTTTGGGATGGTTATAACCTACAGCTACATACAGCTTAGGAAAAAGGGTGAATCCCGTTCAATCAGATTAAGGCATTTGCGCGTATTAAAACAGTAATCGGAAAGAAACAAACAATTTCAATGTTTATTTTCTATATTCAACTATATGGTGTCAGATAACTGGTGAAGTGCTGAATGAACACTACCCAACAAACATTGGAGGTGAGTAAAGCGCTTATATGACCAAAAATAGTCTTCTTCAGCTGAAAAACTAGCTTATTCAGCTAAAATTGTTTGTTGGGTAAGCAGCGAGGCGGCAATGTCCCAGTGGGGGATGTAATGCCAAGAAGAAGAAGAAGAAGACAGCAATTGATCGAAGTAATCGATAAATTTGCGACATCTCTACCTACAGGCCAAGGATATTATAATTGTCCCACAATGAGATAACGTTGAAACAATTGAAACGTTGAAACGTTTTGCAATTTTTGAGCATTCAAGGTGGTGTTTGGAATTAGAATCGAAGTGCTCGGAATTTAAGACAAAGTTTGGCAAAATAAAATCATTCAGTATTGATAGTTACAATCAATAAAATATGAATATCAAGCGCTTATATGAAAGTTATAAATTTTCACGACACAATGGAAACAATTTATTTATAAAAATATTTTAATTCATGTGCCATGAAGACCTCCGAAGTAAAAATGTGCTAAGTGTACGGAATGTGAATCAAAACGGAACCTACACAAGGAGTCTTTAGGCGTAGTTATCTTCATTTCGGTAAACATTTGATCAAGGTGATATAAGAACCCTGCATTTGATATTCATTAGCAAGTCTTTTACATACTGCTTGTCGCGAAGTATTTACCATTGTTGGAACAGTACAATATTATTTTTGATTCCGTGCACAATAGTAAAACAATTTGACAAAACCATCAATGGTTTATTTACAAATTTCGGCTGGGAATTTCATTGAAACAGTTCGCGACCAAAACTACGCAGCCTACTACTAAGCGAATTCATAACCATTATATTGATTGATAAAAAAGCGAAAAAAAGTAAATTGATGGGCAAACAATACAGATGAATGAGGACTTTTGAACAATTATAAATCTGCCAACGTTTCATAATCGTGCAGTTGAAATTCAATCGCAATCGCAGTCCTTCTAGGAATAGAATCCATTGCCAGCATGCATCCCGCATCTCTTCCTCGTGAAGAACATGAGGCTAGAAGGTGTGTCCAGGTAAGTGAATAAAAAAATGTTTTTCTTCGTTTCATCGGCAAGAAATTCGAATTTGGCGATGCCAAAAATCAATCAAATGTTTGCAAACACAGCACAATCACGAGGCAGTTGTAAATTGAGAAGATGGTACAAATTAAGGGTATGCGATAAGCCACTTTTTCCTGACGAAACGAAACGAAATTTAAAATGTCTAGAGTATGTCTTAAAAATCGTGAAAATTACATCTGACCGAATCTCTGATACGCTTAAATATATTGAGACTCAATCATATATAAGAATTAAACTTACGTTCTTTGTCATGTATCGTTGAAAGTTGTTCTCTCTGATTGAAGTTTTGATTTTTTGAGATCAATTGCACGTAGATTTACACGAAGATGTACTGAGAGCTCACATCACGGCCATCATTAGTTTGCTTATTCGATCGGAGCGCGGTGCATACAAATAAAATCGCTGTACTTTTCGGATCGTTTGTAAGTTTTCCTATTATTTCGCGGATAAATAAACGTATATAAATAAATCGTGAACAATATATAAAAGTGTGCAATGTGCATTTTGGTACATTTTGTGAGTGATTGTTCAAGTGTTCCGACGGCATACAAACGGGATTCCAGGAATACATCCGCTATGAGCATAAAGTGTAAAAAGGTTTGTTGATAGCAATTTCGTAATGCCCGTCCGTAATTAAACCTGATTCATCGAACAGAAAAACAAAAACCAGCAGTGCATTTAGTGATTCCCATCAGCAACAAACTGCATGTGTCTCTGTAAATGGCGCTTGAGGCCAAACCATGAAGCAGTAGTGATATTGTTTTCAATATATGAACAGATTTTGCCTATTTTGCCAGCGATGATTTACGACGGATGATTCCATAGATCGACAAAACTAAAACGTAAGTAAGTTCAGTGCGAAAATTATAAAAGAAAATGATAATCTGCTGCATTTCATCACTTTAAGAAAACATCTTCCGTGGCATGATAAATGAAAACAAAATTACACGTCGTGACGTAAAAATGGGCTTCTCGTTTGCTGCTTACTTTACGTCCCGACGTGTATTTTTTTGGTTTCTTGTCATCATGTAATTTTAAGACGTGACACAAATTTATGTTTAAAAGGCCGCTCCTTTTATGTGCATGTTTAATGACATAATTTTACATGGTTATTTTTAAGTGTTGATTCGAGATGAAACGAAACGAAATAAATATTTACTTTCGAGACTTCGAAACGGTACGAAATCAAAGTCCATTAATTCAAAATTTTTCGAAACGAAACGGAATTTTAATTTTTTTTCTGCGGAATTTTTGTTGAATTGATTTTACATTTTGTATGTAATTGTGATTTCATTTTCTCAAAGTTCAAAAACTGCTTTGCGACCAATAAAATTACAGTTACAGAAGAAGTATTCTGTAATAAATCGCCGTGTTCCCGTTTAGCATTGGCGATAAGACAATACCCCAGCATTTGTGCCGCTTTCAAAGGAATTCATCGTGGAATGAGTGCTCCCGAATCTGATCAATTTTATATCAGTTTAGCTAGCAAGTATGTATATAAAAATATAGGAATTGTGTGATTTTTTTTGTATTCTGGTTCAAATTCTATTTAAACCTTATTTTTTAAGACTTATGTGATTATGCTAAAGCGTACTTCATATTCATTTATCAACGTGGTTTTATGATATTAAGCTAAATCAAAACCAGAAGATACGAATATAGAGAATTGGTAATAGCATACATTTGCTCGGTAGACGAATCCTCTGCACTAGAGGCCTGAATAAGAGAAATGCGGATAGAAAATATGACTCTGCCAACACTGCATTCAATCTTCTTCATCAAAGAACAACAAATGAAAAGGAAGAAATGGTTTATGTAGATAAAATCTCACAATCCACTATTTAATGTGTCCACATCACATGACAACAGAATCCAATAAGCAATGTAATTTAATTTCATAATCTATAAATGACTTGCATATATTATTGCAAACTAATGTAAAATGCATTCGAATTTATTTATTTAAAAACGGCATAAAATCGAATTAAGCCTTTTTCAGTATTTAGCCAACATTTTGGCTGCTTGGCAGGTCTCCTGATCGATTGGCTGCTGTTTTTTGACGGTTCGATTGGCGGCACATACCTATCCGCGTTTCTCTTATTCAGGACTCTACTCTGCACCTTTCTAAAATGCATAAAGATATGTCTTTCAGATTGTGTTTCAGAAATGTGATCGCAAAGTTTTTACGACTACAGTTTGCCAGGTATGAAGAAATCATTTTTTTCTCATACAAAAACGTGTAACAAATTCCAAATTCAACCTTTTTTATAGGAGGCTCGGAGATCCATAGTCTTTTATACAATCAACTCGACGAACCAAGCTATTGTCTGTTTGTCCTTGTATATGTGTTTGTGCATATGAGTCATGCAAAAATTGTTGTCAAATTTTCATCCTCAACCGATTTCAATTGAGTGCAAGAAACAGCTGCTATGGACAGTATGAGCCGGTCACGCCCTTACAGGATCAAAGGATTTGGAGAGGAAAATTAGTTTGATACAAATTACTATAAAATTATAAGAGGAATGCTCTGCATCTCCGTGAGCGCCACGGGGAAGGAATTATTTGGTTAGTTGAAAAGGTAATTCATGTGAAGCCACCTTGGTAAATAACTAAATATTTATTGTAAACGAAGTTTTTTTTTTGAAAACTCGAAGACGAAAACCGTGTTTCAAATCAATCCAACGCAAAATCATGTGCTTCGTTTAATGTTTTCCTTAGGGCTAGGGTTTCCATTTTTCCCGGGAATCAACTTCTATCTATCGTGGAGAAAGGCTTGAAATAATAATTTAGGATAAAAATATACATTCGATCTGAAGGGATTGATGCTTGCAAACATTGTCCTCATATGATCAGGGATTTTTTGAAAATCCTGAGATTTTTTTTTCTGTTCCGTTCGAAAAGCTCTTGCTGCAAAACGTTCACCACGTCATGAGTATTAGTTGGCAAAGATTTGGCATCTACTATCGTTCAAGAATATAATATGCTGTGTCCGGATCACCTCCACTATGTGCTACATTTCCATAATGTTCGCATTCATCCTTGAAAAAGACGACATTGAGAGGATTTGTTCTATTATTTGTATTGTTACCGGAGAGTTTCTAGCATTAACCATTCTGAAACTCGACCATATATTTTATTTAATACAAACAATCTTTTGGTCAAGGTTTATTGAAATACCGTTTTCAATAATATTACGAACATTTGAGCATATTTCCTTTTTAAATTTAGGGTATTTGAAATAATGTTTGAAAATACGGTTAAACGACTATTTTCTTCCTTTTACTTCCGTGTAACATTTTCCCTAAGACGCTCGTAAATAAGTAATCATTTGAAAACATATTTTAGAAAATAAATTGTTACAGAACAAAAATCAGACGAGCGCTTGATGGCCATACCGTACTTTCAAGATTAAATGAATCTTTCAATCAAACTAAGTTTTAAATTTCGAAGAGCATAAAAAACGCATAAAATTACGGCGAGTTTTTGTTGTTAGACAGTTGTAATGACCTCAAAACGTAAAATCTGTTTACTTTTATACTCTAATATGTCCAGATAGTTCTCATTGGCTCATAATTATTTGAAAAAGCCCATGGTATATTCAAATGAAGTATTTCAGGCATATCTCGAAACCAAAAGGAGTGTTCGGAACATATGTCTGTTCGGTATTTGAATCAAATTAAAAATATTTTAACATAATAATTTCCCACGGTATTTAGGAAACTGAAGTGTACATCCCGGGAAACGGGAATCTCGGGAAATCGTTTCTCGAAATTGAAGTCCTACTTAAGGCCTTCTCAACTCTGAAGAAGTTGGCCTTTAATAAAAAAACCCAAATTTATCCCCAAGTGGTGATTATGCCTTTCTCGATTCGATATGTTGGATTCGAATTAATGTTGTAAATGCTGTGCTAATTGCCTACATCTTGGCGGTTAAAATATTTGATGCAACTCTATCACGCTGCTTATAAATTACTCAATAATTGAGTAATTTTAAGAAATTATTATGAGAGTAATGGATTGTGTCATGGCTAAATTGATTAATGACTTAAAGTGTGCATGTAAACAGCGTATTTGTTAAAAGAAAAATAGAAATATTATTCAAATCGAATGAGTTATTAGCAAAAAAAAACAATAGTGTTCAAATAGGAACGTATCTCCGCCGAATAAAACAAGTTGCACTCGAATCAGTTTAAGACCTTGTATATGAAACGTGTTTAACAAAAAAAAATCTTGGGCTACACACACACACACACACACAGTCAGACATGTGCTCAGTTTTTCGAGCTGAGTCGATTGGTATATAACACTATGGGTCTCCGAGGCTTCTATCAAAATTTGGCTTTTGGAGTGAAATTATAGCCTTCTGGTACAACTTTGTTGTACGAGAAAGGCAAAAAGTGGCGCTCTAAAAATACTTCACAAGGGCCTCATGAGTCCACGCCACGACTTTGCCTCTTTGACAAAGTTGTACCGATCTGATTCATGTCTGATTATATTTACACTCTGAGCCTGACGTCTTAAATATTGAGTTGGATAACATTTGAAAAAAAATGGAGTAGAGTTAAAGATATTTTTTGTTTGCTATTGGACATTTCTAACAAAACACCGAAGACGTTTTATAGAAGAAAACTAAATTCGTATTTGTCGACTCAGAATGGGATTATGTTGGTAGTAGGCGTTAATAATTTTTTTTTAAAACATTAAGTTTTGAAAACAGCTTTAAGATTTTGTCCAGCGGCGCAGCCAAATTTTTTGATAATACACGACCCCACGAGACAGTATGGTTGAAGTCTAAATTTGATTCGAAATTCCGCGGAATTCCGTTAAATTTCGTTATAAGCTAGTTTTTTCTAGCAAAATTATTGTAATTTTACGAAACGAAATGAAATCAAGGAATCAGATTTCACCATGCTCAAATTCCGTGAAATTCCGCGGAATTTCGTTTCGAACCACCTGAAATGAAATTTTTCGAAATACCGCATATGCTTGGTACAAATTATTATATTTCTTTATTTCGGCTGCAACTTAAATACGAAGAATATTTTAAAACTCTTCTCAAAAAATTCTAAAAGAAATTTAATTAAAAACGGTAATCATCAGTACAAGGTTAGACACAATATTTCTATTCTAAATTTTATTTTGTGATAGGGGAAGTGCACCGGTTTTGGCCAACTTAGTGCCTAATTTGGCCAACCCTGGAAAATACATATTTTTCCAAAATAATCGATCAGTTGAAAGCAGCGTTGAATCGTGAAGGATATATCTTTTGTTGGAACCAAGGATGTTATCGATCAGTGGACTTCTAGCGCGAAGGTTTTTCTACAACTCTGTCTTATGGTTCGTTGTTTGAATTCCACTAGTAACGGAGTTATAGCTATAGTTTCAGTAACTTGGACTAAATGATAACAAAATTCCAATCATTTAGTTTAAGTTACTGCAACTAGCGCTCTATCTCCGTTATTAGTTGAATTCTAACAATGAAACATTAGACAGAGTTGTAGAAAAACCTTCGCACTAGAAGTCCACCATACAACACATTTTAAAATTCAGCTTCTGGAATGAGTTATTGACAAACTACTAAATAATCGAAAACATCCTTGGTTGGAACTAATAAAACCCTCACGAATTGCTTTATTTTTGGAGTTATTCGCGAAATTGGCCAAATTAGGAATATGGCCAAAACCGGTACAGTTCCCCTATTACACTTGATACGCAGTATAAGAAAAGCCCAACCCCGTACTGGTTACCGTTTTTAATTAAATTGCTTTTAGAATTTTTGAGAAGAGTTTTAGAAACTTCTTCGTATGCTTTCTCGTGAATATTTTTTCGATTATCATCTTTCTGCTTCTTCTTCTTCTTCATGCAACATCAAAGCGACAAACACAGCAGCAGTCCTCAATTTACATGACGAATTGTTTGCACGATTTGAAGTTCCAACACCATCGTTTCCGCAGTTTTCATCAGCATGGTTCGCCAAATTCTGCAAGAAGAATGACATTTAACATTTATTTATAATCTTGTGAAACTCATATGTGAATATGTATGTATGTATGTGAATTTGAAAAAATTATTGAAGGTAACCACTTTCCCTTCGATGGGACTCGAACCCATGATCCTACAGTACGCTAGACTGGTGCTTTAACCAACTAAGCTACGAAGGATCTCCGTCGGCCTTCGCAACCTAGCGGCTACTGAACGAGCTTGAAATTCCCAAATTGGACGCATAGTCAAATCAATAACTTCCGCATATTCACATATGAGTTCCACAACATTATTATCACAAGTCGGGTGGTTTAATTCCCGGAAATAGGCAATTAACTTTGATCGAACTGATTTACCATTTGATAATTTTCCCGTACCACCCACAGTCAAACGGGCAAGCTCAAGATCAACGAGGGGGAAAGTATTCCCGAACCACTCCAGATCTTCCTTCAAGCCTATAGATAAACCCCTAGCCGCGTATTGGAGGGCAAAACACCATCTCAGTTAATGTTTGGAAGAAATATTCCGACAGTGCCAAACTTTCTGCAACCACGGCGACTAGGTTCCCCATGCATCAACCACCAACAGAGCGAACAGTTCAATCGCAAGCATGGCGCCCTACCTCGAACCTTATAAGTCGGTCATGCGGTTTACGCAAAGGTCCACCAAAACAAATCTAAGAGGAAAATGGGTCCCTGGAGTACTCATCGAAGCAATTGGACAAGTAAACTTCAATGTACTTTTGGACGACTGGCCAGTTGAAAGTTGATTCGTTCACATGTCAATCAAGTCCAGCATCGTTCCAGTGAGCAGCACGCAAACAAGGGGTCTTCCAGATCAACTCCATTCAGCATCCTCGTAGACAAATTTGGACTGCAAGCAACAAAGAAGATTAATCTGCATGACGCTGAAACAAATCCTGGACCTGATGAGACGAATACAGACGGATGAAGACATGCAACCCAAGATGGAAACTTTGAATGAAGCAGCACAACCTGAAGTTGAAGTAACAGATTCAGTATAACCTGGGAGTTAGAGTGATTCAAATTGTCAATTTTGTCCCCCGATACTTGAACGATTTTTAGCTAATTTGGATGTAATTTGATTGGGCACGCGCAGTTTGAAGTTTGTATGAAAATTACTATGAAAACAGTAACTTTTATGCAAAACCGTTCCCCAGCGCTTCCCATCAAGTTTTTAAAAACCTATGGGTTCATCGGAAACATACAAAATTACAAGGAAACAGGTAGTCTTTGTTGCGAAACGATTTGAAGCTTGCAAGAAAAGTTATACTGTTATTATAGGGAATACTGAATCGTGGAAAATTCAATTTTACACGTATAAGAATAACATCAATATCAGTAATGAGCATTTTTGTTTTCTTCATACATGTATTAGATTGATTATATAGGAATAGTTCATGGGCCACCTCATAGAACGATATTTCACATAAGGGTCGATTTTCACAGTAATCTCCATATTGTCGGAGTAGCACCAAATTAGAATTCGGAAGTAGGGACTTCCGAACCGAACTTTCTTTCGAAGTTTTATCTGTCAAACTAATTGATGCGTTGTTTAGCGCATCTTTAGGCGAATCAAGCGCACTACTTCCGAAGTTGGGAAAGATGCCTGTATCTGGAGAAAAATCCAACTTCGGTATGAAAAGAACTTTGTCCGGATACTCAATACCAACTTTAAGTGACGTGTGCACAATCAAATTACATTCAAATTTGCTAAAAATGTAGGAGGATTATTAAAATGGCAAATGCAATCGTTTACACATCGAGGGGTAAAAAAGTCAAAATTTGAATCACTCTACTGGGAGTACAACCTTCCCCTTCAGATCAGTTTAATGATGTCCCAAATACCAGTCGACTGAAACGTATTATCAAGATGGCATCCAGGCTTGAAACATTTGGTTTTGGCGGGTGTACAGCTCTGACACCAATGCAAATGTTCAGCCGACAATGTCCATGTCATCCACGAAACAAATAAATTGACTGGAATTGTTGAAAATCGTACTCCGGCTGCTACACTCGGCTCACCACATGACACTTTCTAGCGCAATGTTGAACAACAGGTACGAAAGTTCATCACATTATCTTAGTCCCCGGTGCGATTCGAACGAACTGGAGTGTTCGCCCGAAATCTTCACACAGTTTTGCACACCATCCACCGTTGCTTTGATCCCAGGGAAGCTGTTCTCATCCATAGTTTTCCATAGCTCTACGCGGTCTATACTGACATATGCCGCCTTGAAATCAATGAACAGATGGTGCGTTGGGAGCTGGTATTCAGCTGGCATTTTTTAAGGATTTGTCGTACAGTAAAGATCTGGTCCGTTGTCGAGTGGCCGTCAACGAAGCCAGCTTGATAACTTCCCACGAAATCATTCATGATTGGTGACAGACGACGGAAGATGATCTGGGATATCACTTTGTAGAAAGTTCTCACAATCCAGCTTGTCGCCTTTCTTGTAGATGGGCTATATAACCCCTTCATTCCACTCCTCCGGTAGCTGTTCACTTTCCCAGACTCTGACTATCAGTTTGTGCATGCAAGTGGCCAGCTTTTCTGGGCCCATCTTGATGAGCTCAGCTCCGATACCATCCTTACCAGCTGCTTTATTTGACTTTAGCTGTTGGATGGCATCCTTAACTTCCCTCAAGGTGGGGGCTGGTTGGCTTCCATCGTCCGCTGAACTGACATAGTCATGTCTTCCGCTGCCTTGACTTTCACTGCCTGTACTCTCAGCGCCATTTAAGTGTTCCTCGTAGTGCTGTCTCCACCTTTCGATCACTACACGTTCGTCAGTCAAGATGCTCCCATCCTTATCCCAGCACATTTCGGCTCGCGACACGAAGCCTTTGCGGGATGCGTTGAGCTTCTGATAGAACTTGCGTGTTTCTTGAGAACGGCACAGCTGTTCCATCTCCTCGCACTCCGCTTCTTCCAGACAGCGTTTCTTCTCCTGGAGAAGGCGGGTCTGCTGTCTCCGCTTCCATCTATAACGTTCCACGTTCTGCCTGGTACCTTGCTGCAGCGCGACTGCCCGCGCTGCGTCCTTCTCTAGAATCTGTCTGCACTTTTCGTCGAACCAATCGTGCCGTCGACTTCGTCCCACATACCCGACGTTGTTCTCCTCTACGTTTTTAATGGCTGCTTTGACTGTATTCCAGCAGTCCTCAAGAGGGGTTCAGAGGGTTCCATCGAGCTGACCCTCTTAAGGCTGCCTCGAGATGCTGCGCGTATGCAGTGGCGACATCTGGTTGCTTCAGTCGCTCTAGGTCGTGACGCGGCGGTCGTCGGTACCGAACATTGTTGAAGACGGATACTTTTGGGCGCAGTTTAACCATCACCAAATAGTGGTCAGAGTCGATGTTAGCGCCACGATATGTCCTGACGTCGATAATGTCGGAGAAGTGCCGTCCATCAATCAGAACGTGGACGATTTGTAATTCTGTCTGCAGTGGTGATCTCCAGGTGTACCGATACGGAAGACTGTGTTGAATGCGTAGTCGTAGAATGCGTCCTTATCATCATCAGTGCTTCCGGAGTGTGGGCTATAGACGTTGAGTATGCTGACGTTGATCGGCCACCACCCGACCACGCGCCTTTGCATATCGCCCATCACTATAAAACCTGTTCCTAGCTCGTGTGTGTTGCCGCAGCTCTGGTAGATGGTATGATTTCCTCTAAACGTTTGCACCATTGATCCTTTCCAGCAAACCTCCTGCAGCGCAACGATCCGTACTCTCTTGTTGATTATTCGCTGCGTAATTGTTTTTTAAAGGATGGCTTGCAGGGCCTGACATCAAACTCCCTAAATTTCCGGAAGGCCATTCCTCCTAACATGGATAACAGACGCTGTTATGAGCAGCTCCTAACATGGAGAACAGACGCTCAGTAAGATTTGCACCCCCGGAGCGGAGCAAACCCTCCTTCCCTGTCAGCATACGACCATAGTTCCCAGCGGGGTTGATTACCCGATCTTCCCTAAGGTTGCTCGTATCCCGGCCAGCTTCCGTGGAGGTAGGGGTAGGAGTTGCTGGGTAAAAGGCTAAGGACCGCGAGATTGGGTCTATTTTATTCCTTCCGGTACGCGAAATGCCAATGATACGATTTACCCAACATTTGCCGTGCCTCATAGGCGAAATAGTCGCACGTAAAAAACAAAGGCTGCCAAAGACTTGCTGGAAAAACAGGCAGACAGATAAGTGAACGTACCAAGATCCGAATTTAAATAATTTAAATAAACTTTTGGATAATTTCATATTAACAATTGATTAAAACGACCTTATTTGGTAAAAGTCAAGCTTATTCAAATGTATTTTCAATCTATACCTATAGATATACGTTCCAAACATTTCATTTTTGTACAATACGGTGAATTTGAAGTATTTTTTTCTGTGGTCACAGAAAACTTCATAATTTCAACAAAAAAAAACTGATGAGGGAAGAATGAGTTCAGAACAGCCCAACGCGAATTACTGAAACCTCTGTGCCATGGTGGGAGGTCTGGCTGGAAACTGATCGTGGGAAACAATTCTAGCAAAAAAAAACTGGCAGCTCAAAAGCGCCAATATAGACTAAAACGAAAAAAAAACCGCATCAATTACGAGGTAATCCGATACTGTCTCCAAGAACTGCAACATGTTTTCACTATCAACGGTGACTACACAGAAGCCGCAATAGGGAGAGAGTAAAAATTATTGCGTCAGTTCCTTCCACCCAGTCAACTGCTCTGTCAATTTGCGCCAACACATGTTTGCACTCGACTTAGTCCGTTCTTCTTGCTCCCTGCCCTAAAGTTTTGAATATCGAGCTAGCGTTAACCACATCAGACACCGAAGTCAGTGGCTGACCGAAACAAGACATCAAGTTTCAAATAATTTTACGTTCTCCAAATTGCACTGCTCATCCGCTTCTTGTCACTCTACAGCAATAAACATGGATCGCATGGATCGATGTGATGACACTTGATAACGTAGAATGTTTACATGAGCCTTCGGAGACTCCAAAGATTAGTGAACCGCAAAAAAAAAAGAATGCATCACCAAACGATTGGAACACTTTTATGGACTCTGTTCTACTTCTGAGTGATAGGCAAAGAAGCGTGAGAACAACTTGGCGTCATTTTTTCCTCCTCTCAAAGCAGATGCATATTTTGATGGATCAAATTTGCCAAAAACCATGCACCCAAAACAGATCTCCTATCAAAAGTGCCGCCACTTTTCTCCGCTCTGCTCGGAATTCCTGGAACAATCGCCCTTCGGAGGCTTCGGTCTCTTCCTTTTTGCTCCGTACTAGGCCATGCGATGTAACGCACTTCACTCCGCTGTCGTTTCAACAAAGGCATGATTGATTCTCTTCTCGACTTAAAAGCGAAATAAAGCACGCACATTTATGGACTTCCTCTTCATTGTCACCTAGCCTAGGAGTCATTTAAAATTTTCTACCGAAAATTGTCAGGCCCGTTTCGTTTCTATTCTTTGAGTATCTTTGCCACTTTTAATCCGTCCCAGCGAGCGGTCATTATTTATCGAGTGATAGAAGAGAAATCCTATGGCACTGCTTTGTCCATTCCATCCACTATTATTGAATTTGACTTCCCTTCGGTCAGTGCGATGGTCCTTTCCGCAGCATCATTAATTTCAGCATGGGACCTCGTCGATCAAAGAACAGGATGTAGCTTGAAACCGTTGTTGCCTTGTCGCTCGGAAGATACCAAGGTTTACGTTCATTATCAGTGCATTCGGTGTTGTTCTGATACACCTGACCGAAGGATAAATGCTTTTTCTAGAGCAACTTTTTGTCTTTTTAAATTAAATGGAAGTAGGTAACTCACTTTTCAGACTTGGGGAGGCCACAATTACTGATCGATTGCACTAAACTTAATTTTTCAATTTAATTTGGATCCAATCGTTTTGAATTAATTTGCATAGTTTTAATGTTTTGTAGTTTTTTTTTTCGCTGATAGCGACGTATACTGAGCTTATTTTGCATCTAAATGTAATGGTAATGCACATATATGTTTGCAATCAAATATTAGCTTAGCTTAGCTTGATTGACTGTACACATCGTACTTGCTAGTCGTGATTGGCCGAGAAACAACAAATAATGCACAGCTCACCAATTAAATATTTTTCTCGGGACTAGAAAGCCATTATCACTGTATATGCTTCGGTGTTTCTTTAATTCAAGACCAATAACGATGCCGGCCACGTCCTCACAGTCAATTAGTATAAGGGGAGGAATCCTCTGCATCTCCATGAGCGCACTGAAATGGAATAGTATGTTAGTTAAGAAG
The DNA here is from genome assembly GCF_024139115.2 of Armigeres subalbatus. Taxonomy (NCBI): domain Eukaryota; kingdom Metazoa; phylum Arthropoda; class Insecta; order Diptera; family Culicidae; genus Armigeres; species Armigeres subalbatus. Next base: position 451,236,108 of record NC_085140.1, read on the forward strand.
GAAATCTATTGGAAATCGCCTTGGTAAGCAACTAATTATTTCTTTTGAACGATGTCATTTTTATAATGATATAGAAATGGAAAAGCAACGCGTGACTAACGTATTTTTCCAAAGACTGATTCTATATATTAATTACTTCGCGACGACTAAAACACGCACTGTACTTGCTAGCTCGATAGCTACTGCAAACTATTAAGCCACCGAACACAAAATGGATATTTCATTATTTTCCCGACTAAAACACGCACTGCTCTTACTTTTTCTATGGCTACTCGTATATTTTTGCAATCCAATATTGCAAATAATCTCTATTAAATAATAATGCACATTGAACTAGAGATTATTTGACCATTAAATTTTATGTGCAACTAGTCGACCCGGCAGACGTTGTCCTGCATAGTAGGCGAGAATGTGCGTTCCGAATTGCCCATGCAAAGTTCGCATAGAAATCACAATTTTAGTTTTTCACGATTTGCTCAACTTTACTCGTAATTTTCGCATTAGGAAATATCATATAAACCCGTCGGAAACTATAACGAATGTTTCTGCTGAAGAAATGAAAAAATCCATCCAGCCGTTTTCGAGTTATGCGGATACGAACACAGACCATTTCATTTTTATATATAAGAGAATAAGATGTACTCATTAAATAAATGCTTAACAAATGAAATTAAAATAACCTTTACAATATGTTTTATATGCGGCTGCAAATATAATTCAAATTACTTTCTCTCAGACCTAAATTTCCAAGAGCACGAGTTGAGAGAACCAAAAATTTACAATGAGAATTTGATAAACTAATCGGAGACGAGCTCCCGGATTATAAGCTGGTCGGAGTGTAAGCAACAAACCCTATTTTTTTCTTCACATTCATGTGAAGTTTTAAACCCGGCCAGACGCTGGGCCACTTATGGTCTTGTCCTGGATGGGGTGCTCATAATTAACCTTTCCGTCACCAACGTCTGTTTTTAAGGGCTTTCAAAAATCTAAACTGCTGTAAAAACCGCATTTCTTGACCGATTCATTCGCAACAAGTTGCATTCCATCCGGATGGATCCCATTTTTCCATTTATACTAGTTTCTCTAGTTATCCACAGAACGGTTCCAGAATTATTCCAGATTCCGTTGGGGTCAGTTGTCCCCGGAATAAGTGGCCATTTACAATTTTAAGTCAAAACAGGTCGTGCGACACCTCAAACTTCATGATTTCACAAAGCGATGATGGGAATAATATTTTTGGGGTTCCTGGCCCACTCGAATTCAACCTGGCCACATCGGTCACAATCCGGGGACCTACGGAATGGCCATTTTCTAAATTAATTCAAAATAGGTCGTGCGACACCTCAAACTTCATGATTTCACAAAGCAATGATGGGAATGATATTTTTAGGGTTCCTGGCCCACTCGGATTCAATCCGGCCACATCGGTCACAATCAGGGGACCAACGAACGGCCATTTTCTAAATTGATTCACAATAGGTCGTGCGACACCTCAAACTTCATGATTTTACAAAGCAATGATGGGAATGATATTTTTAGGGTTCCTGGCCCACTCGGATTAAATCCGGCCACATCGGTCGAAATCGGGGGACCTACGGAATGGCCATTTTCTAAATTGATTCAAAATAGGTCGTGTGGCACCTCAAACTTCATGATTTTACAAAGTAATTATAGGAATGATACAAGGGCGTAGCCAGAGGGGGCAGGTTGTGGCAAAACAACTTGAAAAATATCGAGCTCAAGAATTCTCCTTGAAATCCTTCTAGAAGCTCCCCTGGGAACTTCTAAATTCCTCCGGAAAGTTATCCACAAATTCCTCTCATGTAATTGTAATTTCTCTTATCTAGAAACTAGTTTTTTTTAGGAAACTCATGAGGAAATTCCTTGAAGATTTCGTTTCTTCTCCAATCTTTCCTTCTAGACATTTCTTTGGCTATTCTTCCAGAAAAATCTCCGGAAATTCCTTCTGGAATACATTCGAGAGTTCCTTCAAGAATACAAATGGAATTTCCTTACAAAATTCCGCTAGAAGTTTCTTCAGAAATTTATGACGGAAATTCTCCTATTTCGCTCCATAATTTCACTTGTAAATCTATAAGAAATTCCTTCGGAAATTCTTCTAGGACTCCGGGCATTCCTCCAGGAACTCATCCTTTAATTCCTCCAGGATAACCTTCAGTAGTTTTTCCGGGAATACCTCCATAAATTTAATAGCGAAATCCTCTAGGATTTCTTTTGGAATTATTTCCGCTATTACTTCAGAATATCCTTCAAGAATTCATCTAAAAATTTCTTTAGGCATTTCTCCAGGAATTCGTCCATGTATTTCCACGGAAATTATTCCAGGTATTTTCCCGGGAATTTCTTCAGGTGCTTCTCCAGAAATTCCTTCAGGATTTTCACCCGAATTTTTTCCGCGGAATTGTCTTAGAATGCTTTCCGGATTTCACTAGAAATTTACTCCAGAATTTCATTCGGATATTCATTTGAGAGTTCCTCCAAGATATCTTCCAAGAATTCTTCCAGAAATTTCTTCAGAACTAACCTCCGGGAATTCATCCGGTAATTTTTTCAGTATTTCATCTGGAAATTTCTGCATTAATTCTTCCTGGTATTTTTCCGGGAAATCCTTCAGATATTTATCCAGAAATTCCTTCATGAACTTCTCCAAGAATTAGTTCAGGACTTCCTTGTGAGAATTCTTCCGGAAGTGCTTGTGGGAGTTCCTCCGGGAGCTCCTCCAGAAGTTTTTCCAAGAGTTCCTCCGGGAATCCCTCCAAGAACTTCACAGGGAATTCCTGGAGGATATATGGCAGGAATTTCACAGGAAATGGGATTTCGGAAGTTCCTCTAGAAATTCAACTCCGGGTATTCCAACGGCTGTTCCTCTGAAAATTCCTCCGGGAGTTCCAGCAGTAGCTCCTCCGGGAATTCATTCAGGCTTTTTTGGGAATTTATCTACAAAATCCTCCAGAAGTTCCTCGGAGAATTTCTCTGGGAGTTCCTCCGGGAGATCCTTTGAGAATTCTTCCAGGAGTTCATCCTGAAATTCTTACGGAAAATCATTTGGGAGTTCATCCAAGAGTTCTTACGATGTAGTTCTTTAAGAAATTCCTCCAAAAGTTCCACCGGAAGTTCCTCCGAAAATTCCTCTGATAATTTCTCCGGAAATTCCTCCAGAAATTCCTCCGGGAGCTCCTCCGCAAATTACTCCAGGAGTTCCTTCTTAGAGGAATACTCGGAGGAATTGCCGTAGAAACTTCCGGAGGAATGCTCATAGAAACTGTCGGTGGATCTCCCGGAGGAATTCCCGTAGGAACTGCCGGAAGAGCTCCCGTAAGCACTCCCGGAGGAATTTCAGAAGGAACTCCTAGAAGAATTCCTAGAGGAACTCTCAGAGAAACTATTGGAAGAACTTTGGGAGGAATTTCCAGCTAAATTTCTGAAGAAGGCTTAAATGATTTCCTGAAAAAAGCCTGCATGATTTCCTGGAAGAGCTACTGGTGGAACTCTTGAAGGAATTGCCGGCCGGATAAACACCCGGATGAATTGCCTGTGGAATTCCCGGAGGAATTCTTGAAATAACTTCCGGAGGAATTTCTGAAAAAACTTCCGGTAGAATTTTCAAAGGAACCCCCGAAGGAACTGCCAGTGAAACTACCAGAAGAATTCTCGGAAAAATTCTTGGATAATACATCTTATAGACAAATCTCGTCTAGCTGAAACCTTTCTAGGGGTATGTAGCTGGATCATCATCATCATCAACAGAGGACCTCCCGGAGAATTCCGTGAGGAGCTCCCAGAGAAATTCCCGGTGGAGCTTCTGGAGGAATCTCCCAGTAGAAATCTTTCAGGATTTCTTTGGGAATTAATCTAGGAATTCCTACGAAAATTCCATTGTTGATTTCATTTACGGTATAATTTCTGTATAAACTTTCGGTGGAATTCCTGGGTCCCTAAATGGGAACCCTAAAAATATCATTCCTATCATTGCTTTGTGAAATCATGAAATTTGAGGTGTCGTACGACCTATTTTGATTCAATTTAGAAAATGGCCATTTCGTAGGTCCCCGGATTGTGACCAATGTGGCCGGATTGAATCCGAGTGGGCCAGGAACCCTAAAAATATCATTCCCATAATTGCTCTGTAAAATCATGAAGTTTGAGGTGTCGCACGACCTATTTTGAATCAATTTAGAAAATGGCCATTCAGTAGGTCCCCGGATTGTGACCGATTTGACCAGATTGAGTCCGAGAGGGCCAGGAACCCCAAAATATCATTCCCATCATTGCTTTGTGAAATCATTAAGTTTGAGGTGTCACACGACTTATTTTGAATCAATTTAGATTCACTAAATTTGTTGTTTCTATTCAGTGGCGCTGGAAAAACCCCAGAATAGTGAATCGGTCAATAATAATATTAAAAAGACATAATCTTTTTTTAGAAATCATGCATTAGCCAGGTATAAAGCGATGATAAATGTTATCACTCATTCATGGCTCGATCTGTATAAAACAATAGCTAATGTGTTTCCGTTTGTCCGGAATTAGGTAACGGAAAATGTATTTCCTTTTATGGAAGTAGAAGTTTGCCAGAAAGAAGGCAGTGGTGGATATAATTATTTCCTTAGGAAAGATCCATAAAGTACCTCACGCAAAAATTACCGATTTTCGCCCCCACTCTCCCCTTTGTAACACTTTTTGTATTAAACCTCAACAATCTTTGTATGAATCGTCACGCTGCTCTGAACCCCCTCACCGTGACGAAGAAGCGAGAGAGAACGTGACGTTCTTTGTGGATGGCCCCTCACTTGATTCTTTCGTTAATGGCAAGCGTTTGTTCGGATTATGACAATGGTGGGTATTATACCTTCTTTGAAAGTCGGCGGCGTCCCATGAATCACGAATTGTACCAGGTGTATAAAGGGCTGGATATTATTAAGATTATACGGCAGACTACGGTGGGCTGGTCACGTTGTTCGTATGCCGGTAGAACGTCAAGCAAAGATAATATTTAGTAGAGAGCCCGGTAGAGGCCGCAGGCTTCGTGGAAGGCCGCGTACACGATGGCTTTTTGCAGTTGAAGAGGTCCTGAGGGCGCTCAATGTTCACGGCGAGTAGAAGCGATTGGCCCAGGATGTAGTCCAGTGGAGAAGGATATTCCATTCGGCGTAGGTTCATCGAAGAGCTGTAGCCCATCAAGTATCAAGTAAGTAAAAGTAGACGTTTGCCCGGAATAAGACAACGGTAGAAGTTGGTCCTTATTTAAAACATGGTGTTTGCCCGGATAAAAGCAATGGAGGATGTGATCCCTTCATTAAGGGTAGGCGTTTGCCAGGATTAAGGCAATGATGTGTTCTTTTCTTTTAAAAGTAGGCGTTTGCCCGGAATAAGGCAATGGTGGATGTAATCCTATCTTTAAAGTAGACTGTTGCCAGGATTAAGGTGATCCCTACTTTGCAAGAAGGCATTTGCTTGGAATAAGGCAATGGTAGATATCATTTTTTTAAAGTAGGCGTTTACCAGAATTCTTGACCTCAACCCTTAATTCTAGATTGCTTTGAGAATAGGTCGTATGTGCAAAAGAGCGTCTCTCTTTGCCTCCATTCTCTTTAAATTATTACAGATCTATAATAAAGTTTACTTCAGATTTCTTGGCAGATATCAGAAGATTTTAGCTTTCTCTAGTGTTCTGAAGTGGAAATGGGGCAAAATATGCAAAACTAGCTTATGTAAAAGCGAAAGAGAGTGTGAACAAAGAGAGACTCTCTTTTGCACATACGACCTATTCTCAAAGCAATCTAGAATTAAGGGTTGAGGTCAAGGCAATGGTGGATGTGATTCATCATTTGGATGTGGGCGTTTTCCCGAATTGAGGCAATTGTGGATTTGGTCTTTTCTTTAAAATATGTATTTGTTTGGCATCAGGCAACGATAATTGCGGTTCCTTTTTTGGAAGTAGACATTTTCTTAGAAAAAAACCAATGATGTACGTGATCCCTTCCTCAGAAGTAAATCTGCCGTTTTGTTTCTCCGTCTTTCCGAATACGACATTTGGCCGAATAGGACATTTGGCCGAATAAGGCACCTGTCATAAGACGAGTTTAAACAATCCCATTGAATTCCACCACTTAATTGTATCCTGACAGATACGTATTTCGACCTCAACAGTAAGGCCGTCTTCAGTGTCTTGTACTTGACTCGACTCGAGTCGAGTCAAGTACAAGACACTGAAGACGGCCTTACTGTTGAGGTCGAAATACGTATCTGTCAGGATACAATTAAGTGGTGGAATTCAATGGGATTGTTTAAACTCGTCTTATGACAGGTGAAAACATTCCACTAAAAAGCTCAAAATAATTTTCTTATCGAATAAGGCATTTGGCGAATACGACATTTGGCCGAATAGGTTGTTTGGTCAAACAGATCATTCGTATGAATAGGTCATTCGAATGAACATGTCATTTAGCCGAGCAGGACATTTGGCCGAATCGATCATTTGAAAAGTCTCACTTCTTACTTCGCACTACTCACTTTTGGAGTGAGGAGTGAGAAGTGAGACGTCTAACCGCTCACTTCTCATTTCTCACTGTCCATTGTAAAAAGTGAGAAGTGAGTAGGTAAGCGTATCACTTTTCACTCTTCATTTATCACTTCTCACTTTTCACAGTAAAAAGTGGAAAATAAGTTGTGAGAAGTGAGACGCCTCACTTTTCAAATGACCTATTCGGCCAAATATCCTACTCGACCAAATGTCCTACTCGGCCACATGTCCTACTCGACCAAATGTCCTATTCGGTCAAATTACCTATTCAGCCAAGTGACCTATTCGGCCAAATGTCCTTTTCGGCCAAACGTCCCATTCGGCCAAATGAACTATTCGGCTATATGACCCTTTCGGCTTAATGATCTGTTCGGCCAAATGGTATATTAGAAACGCGAAGAATGAAAGAAAAGCTTCAGAAAAATTCACCAATTTTTATTCCGTGACAAGGCATGAAAGTGTACAGTATCTGCTTTACAATTGGAATAAGGTTAATTAAGCGGAATTAGACCTGTGCGCCGGTCAATTCATCGGCGGCGGCGTGGTGATCACTTTTGCCTCGGCGTCACGGCGGCGCGCCGTTGGCTTTTATCGGTGGCGGCGGCGTGAACCGGCATGGATGAAAAATCAATGGCTGAAACAATCAATTTAAACGCGGATTTTTGGATTTAAGCGGTTTTTATTCATGGGGTAGGAATCGATCGTATAAAAATCGACTTCATTGAGCATGAGCATGATTGACCGCCCACGGTTGCTACTCTGTTATTGCCAGGTCAGCTGTAATTACACAGAGAACCAACAAATGAAGTTTGGGACTAACATCATCTTCAATGTGTAAGAACTGGTGACCCAAAAATAAGCAATACCAGCGCCGGCCGTGTCCGAATGCAGGTCAATTAAGGAATGGGTAGGAGAATGTTGACATGATACTCGCTTTGATAGAAGCCGACGAGTCATCTGCACTTCCACGAGAAATCACTGGGATGTTGGATATATGGGGTAGGGAGTGTGGCAGGGTTCGTTTTGGTAAACGGTATGCCGTGTATAGCGTGTAGTTTAATCGATGAAAACAAAACTAATAATTTTATTTTGAAGGCCGCACAAAGCAAAACAAAATTTCGGTAACCAGCCGATCGTTCTGCTCACCGCACAAAGCAGAACAAAATTTTGATGACCGGCCGATCGTTTTGCTTACTGAAGAAACATGTCTGGGCGCGATCTAAACTTTTACTATCTAATTAATTTACTCCCGCACACAGCAGAACAAAATTTCGGTGACCGGCTGATCGTTTTGCTTACCGCACAAAGCAGAACAAAATTTCGAATACCAGCCGATCGTTCTGCTTACTGAAGAAAATATGTCAGGACGCGATCTCTGATCGTTCTATGTCTAATACAAAACACAAACAAACCTGCACTGATTGTTTCACTTTTATATTAATATACTCGCCCGCACAGCAGAACCCGGCATTCCGATAACCGCGCGATCGTTCTGTGTCCAACACAAAACACGAACAAACTTTCACTCGCATTCAATCGTTATTACTCGCCCTCTGGAACGAAAAAGAAAAGAAAAGAAACAAAATCGATGAAAAAACAATCGAAAACCCACAAGACGACAAAAATATAACAATTTTACTTACAACAGCTCCATATTTTTCTAGCCTGGAATCGTTATCTCGATTATCCTTGTCGAAAACACAACTCATTTCCAACACACTAGCATTGACTATAGCTTATAGGAGAATGGGAGCAATATGCCCTAGACAGACAAAAAACAGCTATATGTTCACACTTAGTTCAGCTCGGCATTTTTTGATTCTTTTGCCGAGATCCGCACAGCCGAGCGCTCGGTTCGTGACTTTCTGCTGATTTGTCAGCTGAAAAAGCAATTTGTTTACTGCGGCACTCAAAGGAGCCGCCGTAATCATACGTCCATTCAGCCGTTATTTCAGCTAACGAACTTTAACCGAGATTTGCACAGCCGAGATCGGTGGAAAATTTTAAGTGTGTTGATTGTAACGATTTGAGAGTATTTTTACTTTATGCGAGATTTAAACAACGTACACACTTAACATAAATCGCAGGTTTTTATGAAATTTCATAATCCATTGGGCTGTACATGTAACGTGTATGCCGAAAGAAAGAGCATCAAAAGTTATGTTTAGCAGAGAAACTGAAAGAGGACGTTGGCTCCGGGGTAGGGCCCACACTCGCTAGCTGTGTACAATCTAGGAAGATGTGAGTGCTTCCAGCCTGTGTTCAGGGAGACTGGCGATTGGCGGACTGGTACATATTATGGTTCCAGTTGAAAATCGAATTTCGAATATTCGAAAACCGATTTTATTCGCGTTCATCTTATAGCGCACCATTGCGAAACTAGTGCACTTTGTTCGCAACAAAAGCGCTATGCAGATGCGCAGTAATGAAGCTTGAGACTAAAAGGAGAAAATTTGATTTTCGTGACTTCAAATATTACATTACACTTGGTTTTGTTCCGGACAACACGGAGTGTATGACCATCATAGGTAGGATTATGAAGGTATATTGTATGTACATATATGTGGGTAAATCTATCGAGTATTTGTAGTAAGTTCCAAATCAATCAACTAATATCGATAAAATTTACTTTCCCTTTCCGGGACTCAGTATGTATATGTGTTGTGTACGACAATCATGCTTTCTTCGCTAATGTTGTACTACAATGGTGCAAGCATTCGAAATTCGAAATTTTGTTCAGAACACCGGTTCATATAAGTCTTCAATGAAATTGTTGTTTATTAAAAGATGACTTCCGGGGTAACAAAAGTTAAGAGGTCGATTGACGGTTGACTACCAAATAAACGAAATTGATTGAAATTGATTCCAATTAATCTATTTTAACCGTACATCACGCGCGCGGTCCTGAAACGCTTATGCAGGGTCATTTGTGCTCGAGTTTTAATCGAGGAGGTCGGTGAATAAACTGCTAGAAACAATACCAGCCTTGTACTCTCTGCGCAGTACACTTCAATCAGATAAAAATGAAAATTAAATTATGATAACATATAAAGATCTTTGCAAATGATCCATTTAGCTGAATTTCTGGAACAAGTATGAAATAATACTCTACACCGGTTTACGAAGATGATATGGGTTTCAAAATCTTTTGTGCATGTACAACGTACACCGTAATATAAACCGGAACAAACTCACCGAATTCGGCCAAAACGCAGACAGGGCACAGCTGAGGTTTGTTCTGGAGATGGCTTCGGGCATCGAGCAGTCGTTCCAGGCCTCATCTTCCACTAGATGTATCGCTTGCTAACACGTAATAATTTTAAATACAGTCCACCACAACTTCGGGAAATTCGGCTCGGCGTGTCATCGGGGCGGAACTTGTAAGCGTATTTCTCGTTTGTAGTTTGAAGATGCTTCACGTTACCAATTCATGCACCCGATAGAAAGGACACTGACACTGACTTCACATTGAAAAAAATACTGGATAGGAAAAAATCGTGACAGCGGATTGTAAACCTGCCCTATCGCAGCAAAGCCTACTTCAACTCTCTCCGATCGTATAAAAATCGACTTCATTGGATTAAAATTGAAATATTCTTCGTTTGTCGATCATCAAACAGCACATTCAAAATAGTCAATTGCCGACGACACTAATCAATATCTGATTTCGAAATGTTTTTTTTAAATTAACACTATTTTGTTATTCTCTGATTTTAACAATAAATCCTGCTTCACTTTTACTTACCTCTGAGCAATGTTGAGAATTAGATTTCGGTATCGTAGAACTAATTTGTTAATCACTTTTTTCAAAAGTTATTCCATTTCAGGATTTTGATACACTCCAGTCATTTTATTTCTCAATATATCTGAATTTTAGAAAAAATCGAACTACTGTTCTTTGAGTTGCATACAGAATTGGGCAATGTTTGAGTGGCTGCTTATTTATTTGTTTTAGAGAATTTGCAGTGCTCATCTGCTGAGACCACTGGATCCCGGAAGTACATACACGATGGAATCCAATAAGGCCGTTACAAATATTTAATTTTAATTATGTCCTACTGGTCTCCGAAAGGTGGAAAAAATTAATAAAACTCCTCGGATTTGTTAAAGAATTTTTTGAAAATCCTTAAAATGGCCCGATTTTTTTATTTTGCCCCCTCAAAATATTTTTTTTGGGCAAAAAAACGAAGGGGGGACTAATGACAGCCACAATGAACAGCTTATTCCGTTCTTGTATGCACAAAGATCAATAGATGATCAACATAACTAAAAATTAATATTAGCTGAGTCAGACCGGGGCACGAGAACCAACCAAATTGAATATTTTTCCTGAAATTTGAATAAATAAGCAAAAAAATTTTTTTTTAATGTAGTTCCTGCAGGAAGTTCTGGAGAAAAATAGGGTTTTTTTTTGAAAATTCCTACAGGCATTCTTAGGAAATTTGATTCTTTCGTAAAATCCTATGAGATTTTTTGCAGGAATTCGTATAGGTGTCTTTCTATTATCTATTCAGGTTCTCTTTGGGAAATTCCTTTAGTAAAACCATACAATGTTCCTGAAGAAATTCATTCGAAATTTTTTTGGAGAATGAACTAGTTCCCGATGGAATTTCTAAGTGAATTTTCTATAGAACTTTCCGAGGGTATTCCTGAAGCAATGTCAGGAAGAGTTTATGAAAGCATTTTCGGAAGAACTTTGGGAACAGAAGTAATTCGCGAAGAAAAATCAGTAGAAACCTTTTAAGAAAATTTCGAAGAAATCCCCCTCGACATTTTCAAAGGAATTTCTAACAGAATTTCCAAGTGCATCCCAAAATCAATTTTGTATAGAAGGAATTTTCAAATAAATTTCCAGTTTTGAATGAATTTCTGAAGAGATCTCGAAAAAAATAAAAGAAATGGAGAATGTTGTGAAGGAATTCCTGAGGGAAATTTTCAAGAATTTCTTCCTAAAGTTACTTATACCTATGCTGCCGCTAACCGCAAGTCGAGCACATCTGTATATGAGCCTCCATATACAGATGTGCTCGACTTGCGTTTAGCGGCAGTATGGTGGTTGTACACTCCGTGTTGTCCGGAGCAAAACCAAATGTAATGTCTTGTTAGGGTTTGTTCACAAATTACGTAACGCTTTTGGGGGGAGGGGGGAGGTCCAACTTGCGTTATACTTTGTTACACTAAAAGGTGGGGGAGGGGGTGTTACTACCAAGTGTTACGCATAACGCGAAAAAAAATATTTTAAAGAAAAAATATTTCAAGCTCTTATAGTGCTCTAGCTCTACCGTGATCGTTTTAGTGATTACCAAAATCAAGCACATAGCGGGACAATTATGCGTAAAAACACCAAGCGAATATTGTATTTCCCGACAGAATAGTTCCGCTAAACTAAAATTTTAATTCTACTTTCGTTTTTACTAGCTGCATTCTTGATATCCTTGGTTTTAATCATGTGTCGTTCCTATTCTAACAGTGTTCAATAAATACCTGCTTCAGAGAAAGAAAAAAAATTGCTTTAAAATTTTCTCAGTTACGCGTTATATGGGGGAGGGAGGGGGTATCAAAAATGTTACTTTTTGTTACGAGGGGGAGGGAGGGGGTCAAAAACTCGGATTTTTGCGTTACGTAATTTGTGAACAGACCCTTACAGGTCGCTCGTTCTTGGACCGCTAGTCACCAGTCTCCCTGCACGCCGGCCGCATGCGCATCTTCCTCGATTGCACATAGCCAGCGAGTGCGGTGTCTACCCCAGAGCAGTGATGGGAAATGTCATATCGATGTCATGGGACTAACTTGCTAATAACTATTCTCACAAGTCATTTTCAATTATGTTTTTCTTTTAAACATGTAGCCCTCAAAGGACTCGAAAACCTTTTCTTACAGGTAATTTCTTTCAAAATATGATATTGGCGGCGTGAGAGCCGAATTAGTGTCAAATGACATTAATGTCATGACATTCCGTGACATTTTTTTAATCTCACCCTCATGGCTCACACTTTGTATTTAGAACAATGATCTGTTTGACAAAGTTTTAGGACCCTTTAAGTACTACATGTTAATCAAAAAATCCCAATTGTAAATGACTTCTGAAAAAAGTTAGAAAATTAGTAATTGCAATGCCATGACATTTTTTTGACATTTCCCATCACTGCCCCAGATCCCACGTACTTTTTCAGGTTCTCTGCTAAACATCACTTTTGCAAATCACTCTTTCGGCATACGCACAACATGTCCAGCCCAGTGTAAATTAGCGTATTTTATCAGCCGGTCGATGTATGCATTTTTGTACACTTGGTAAAATGCTTGATTCACGGCGCCATCTCAAACACTCCGAAAATTGGAAGAATGAATGATGTGTACATATTTAGTTTTGTCAGTATCTGTAGGTAGCTCCTTAAAGTTACCAAAGAATTTACTGTAGGGATTTTCAAAGGATTACCGGAGAAATCTTCTGGAAATTGCTTAAGATAGTTCACAAAGCTGAAAGGAATATCCGAAGGAATTCCTAAAGCGTTTTGCGTAGATATTTCAAAAGGAATTTGCGAAAGGATTTTCAGAAAGTTATATTCGAATTTCTGAACAAAGTTTATTTTATTATAGATAATTTTAGTCATTGCAACGTGATTAAAGCGCAGGCAGCCCATTACGTTGGTATTGTCTGCGAGTGACATTTTGCAGATGAATCAAATCAATGGTTAGGGTGTTGCTTTACCTGACGCACCGTTGTTCCCTGGTCATCGAGAATCGAGATCGCCTATTAGATAGCGTGCAGCTGCTAGTCGATTTACTCCGGTGATTCCTGATGACGCTGGAACTCCATGTTGTCGTCGAAATATAGATCATGAATCAAACCCTGTCGTGTTCTGGATTGGGCTTGCATTAAAACCGGGTGCTTTGTAAGAAAAGTTTATTTTCTTTAGTAAACTATAATCCATTTCCAAGCCGAATTAATCCATTCTTCTATCAATGGCGCCTATTCGTGGCCACTCGATAACCGTAACAAATCAAAGCGCCTAGATGAAGCGCTAGCACCGATTTTCCTATCAGCCGAGCATTCATTTTAAGTGATGTCGATAACCGCCACTTTCAGAAGCTGCGCAGTAGCACCAGTTGCCGGACACAGAATAATTTATTTCAAAAAGCAATTTGTTCCTAATTTGGTTTAATTTGATGCGCTTTTGTTCTCCGGCTGCACTTCTTTCTCCGGGTCCGGTCCGGTCGTCGACATGGCATCCCTCGGAAAATCATATGTGAAGTATGAACGTCAAAGCATGCTTCGTTTTTTATTTCCCTTCGCTCATCTTACCAACTCTTTTCGCTGTTAATTCAAATTTATCGTTTGTTTACTGTTTCATTCCGAAAGAGCTCTATAGGGTGATCGTAAATATCCAATTATTTAGATTTAAATAAATTTGAATTTGGATCGGTCTTTCCTTTTTACTAAGTTTTTTTTTCATTTGTGTTTCTTTCTGCGTGAGCCTAGGCACTGTGATGCGCCAGTTATTTTTTTCTTTCCCGTGAATAGTTAAACAGGAAGTCAAAGCAAATGGTCTTTGCAGACATTTTTTCAGATGAGTTGAAAACCGCAAACAAATTAACAGTAATCAAATAATGTTTCAAAAGCAAACACCGTTGTGTATGAACATTGATGTTTGAAACAAATCTCTACACGATTCCACAAAAGTTTTAAACTATAATTTTATAATAGATAATAACATAAGTACTTTATTGCAATTTCAACGCTTAACACAATTCTGAATAACTGAAGCATTCCATGCAATATTCCATCTTAAATTGGCTACAATTTGAAGCCATCAACAGGCCGTCATCAGAGCGATTATGACGCATGCAGGCAGTGGTGTGGTCTCGTCACTGAATGGCGACTTAAGCTATGATGTGATTCGAATGGATGCTGCACTTTGTGGAGAAGGAAGCAAAATGGAAAAGAAATGAATCGTGACCCACATTTTGCCAATAGACCCTCGACTCCGTATAATAATCTGGTTTCTGATCCGGTTGGCAGAGCGATGCTGACTGGTGAGTCAGAGAACGGCGCGGGCAAGACAGCAAAGGGTGGTTGTTACTTGTTGCACTTTCATGGACTCTGTACCGATGCCGGCTTCGTCGAGAGTGAGAGTGAGCTGCACTCTCGACGAGCCGAGCTGGAAGAGCGTTGGCCGCCTTGTTCGGTCCGATCCTCCTCCAGTTCCAACCGGGATGATGCAATCCGAGAAGGTACGGGAACCCAGGGAGCAGGGGAAAATCAAAAGTCAATATAAATAAATTGGTAATTCTGTTTCCTCGTTGTTGGAATGGCGTTGGGATTGCCCGCTGGAGTAGTGGGTCCGTCGTGTTGCATATGACTTGCCCAGGCTATGTAACGAATGGAACCTTTCGGGGTTGCATAACAAACGTAAATGTGGCGCGAGTTAGGAAACGGTGAAACTTGAATGGTTGTCCTGTTTAACAGATTAGGTATCTTGTTTTCTTCGCTGACTATTAGACAAAAAATTTTGGCAGCAAAATAAAATTTCCTCAAAGAATTAGAAATTTTCCATAAGAATTGGGAAATTGTTAATAAAGAAACCAGGGTAGGAGCAATAAATAAATATATAGGTATAAAATTGCGCTAAATAATGCAGAATTTTCATTACCCAAAACGAATCTTCCAAAACCTAATAATATAGGGGAACTGTACCGGTTTTGGCCATGTTCCTAATTTGGGCAATTTTGCGAATAACTCCAAAAATAAAGCAATTCGGGAGGGTTTTCCTATCAGCATTTTTTCTGTGTCTATTGCAATTCAGAAAATCAAGATTATTCATCGAAAAAATACTACATAACATTTAAAAATTCCCAAAGTCAATAAAAACCAATAAAATATAAAGAAATTTATATTAAAGAGGTTGGAAAAAGCAATTAATGCAATAAATCCAATAACGATGATTACTAAGAACACACCATGTAAAGGCCTGTTACATAGTAAGATCTACCACACTGTGCTCTAGTTCTTACTATTGTTTGAATCTTATGAGTGATGGTCGGAAGAGTATAAAATGACTATATTTTTCTATTAATAACTTAGCTGAATATATTCAGAACATGTTTCCGAAATGGACGAACTGATACTAAATTAACCGTATTTTGAATCGAACGAGAGTGAAGAATATTCCAATCGATGGATATTCAACTTCGCAAAAAAAAAAATCAGAAGGGTTATAGGTGGTTATAGACAAGATACGACCGCTCAAAGTAAACTACGTAAAACAGATCATAAGATAATTAATTTGCTTAGAGCTTAGAGTAATTAAAAATTCGACTTTTTCGCTCCCCTATGCTTGAACGATAACATTTGCTATTTTGATGAACCTTCTTTATATTATTTATTTATTTATTACCAGACTAAGGCCGGAGTGGCCTGTGCAATACATAAAAGTATTCTCCATTCAGCTCGGTCCATGGCTGCACTTCCCCAACTACGCAGTCTGCGGAGGGTCCGCAATTCGTCCTCCACCTGATCGTTCCACCTTATTCGCTGCGCACCTCGCCTTCCTTTTC
This sequence comes from Armigeres subalbatus, assembly GCF_024139115.2. Taxonomy (NCBI): domain Eukaryota; kingdom Metazoa; phylum Arthropoda; class Insecta; order Diptera; family Culicidae; genus Armigeres; species Armigeres subalbatus. The sequence continues at coordinate 451,252,207 of NC_085140.1, forward strand.
CCGTCGGATTGTTGTCGAGAACCATTCTCACCGGATTACTGTCCGACATTCTGGCTACGTGACGGACCCACCGCAGTCGTCCGATTTTCGCGGTGTGAACGATGGATGGTTTTCTCAACATCAGATCCAACTCGTGGTTCGCCTCCTTCACGTACCGTCCGCCATCTGCACCCCACCATAGATGGTACGCAACACTTTCCTTTCGAAAACTCCCAGTGCGCGTTGCCCAAGTAGCATTTCAAGTTTTATTCCGCTCTAGGAAAGGTTTTCAAGAACAATTTATAAGACCTAACAATAAAACCGAATAATACACGGCAACCTTCTGATGACCACTATAAGAGTAAGATATTGCCAAGTGGCCCTCTCCAGATAACCACTATAAACCTATTATAAGAGCATTTAGAAACCCTTTTTAAACCACCCGCAAAAAAGGGAATTTGGCTGCGGCAGCTGTCAAAATGTTGCTCTGAAAAAAGAGAAACAAAACTTTGCAGAAAAATAATAATAAAATGGATTGTTGGTGGAAGTTATGATGACAACAAAATAATATTTTTTTCAGGTTGTTTTTTTTCTTTCGATTCAGTACAATTGAATGGGAGTGCGCGTCTAACTTTATGGTCAAAGCTGGCGAAAAAATAACGTTGAACACCACGCGCCGGCAGTATAACGTAATTCAGGGAAATAAATCGAAAATATTCATCACCACAACACCTAGGATGTCCACTAAATCTATTAGTACTTTTGCCTAAATTATTAATAAATAAATTTATTCATCAGAAAAAGTATGATACGCGGTGAAAATGTCGTTAAATCATGAATTTCAATGAAATAATTCACTGATTGCGAAATGCTACTTCATTTTCAATATGGCCATCATGGAATTTGATCAGAAAATTTTCGCTTTTATTAAACACCGTCATAAACTCTTCGCAATGCAAACATTCTTATGGGGGTTATTCATTTGACCACATTATGACCAAAATATTGAGCTTTATTCGAGTGTTGAAAATTGGATTTATTACGCTCTTTATCTCAACCATAGATATGTTCATATGGTCAATAGGGATTTGACGTTTGAAGCTTTATGAAGCAGATTTATGAGAGGTTTATTGATAGCAATAAGAACGCCAATAAAACTGAGCAATTAGCTTGGTGATTGCTGTCATAAGTCTGCAATAAGAATAAGATAAATCCAAGAAGCATGGAAATTGTTACTTGGGTGGTCCTCCTCGAGCATCGTCCAGGTCTCGTGTCCGTAGAGAACTACCGGCCTTATAAGCGTTTTGTAGATAGTCAGTTTGGTACGGCGGCGAACTCTATTCGATCAGAGCGTTTTGCTAGTCCAAAGTACGTACAATTTTCTGCCATGATGCGTCTCCGAATTTCTCTGCTGTTATCGTTATCGGCAGTCACGAGTGAGCTCAAGTACACGAATTCGTCAAACACCTCGATTTCGTCACCACCGTTAGAAACTCGTGGTGGGTGGCTTACGTTGAGCCTCTTCCTATCATATACTTCGTCTTCGACGTGTTGATGACTAGTCCAATCCGTTAAGCTTCGCTTTTCAGTCTGATGTAGGCTTCCTCCATCCTCTCAAAGTTACGTGCCATGATATCAATGTCATCGGCGAAACCAAATAACTGGACGGGATTCGTGAACATCCCTGCCCATCCCTCCAAAGCGATGTTGAATAGCAGACACGAAAGACCAGGTTGCTGAGGTTGCTGTAACCTCTGCGCGTTTCGAAGGGACTCGAGAATGCCCCTGAAACTCGAACTACGCACATCACCCGATCCATCGTCGCCTTGATCAACCGTATCAGTTTATCCACAAATCCGTTTTCGTGCATTAGCTTCCATAGCTGGTCCCCATCGATTGTATCATATGCGGCTTTGAAGTCGATAAATAGATAATGTGTGGGAACGTTGTATTCTCGGCATTTCTGCCATACCTGACGTACGGTGGACACCTGGTCTGTGATAGAGCGTTCACCCATAAATCCCGCCTGATACTGCCCCACGAACTCTCTTGCAATTGGTGTTAGTCGGCGGCATAAAATTTGGGAGAGTACCTTGTAGGCGGCGTTCAGCAATGTGATTGCGCGGTAGTTGCTACAATCCAGCTTATCGCCTTTTTGGAGATGGGACACACAACACCTTCCATCCACTCCTGCGGCAGAACCTCATCCTCCCAAACCTTGGTAATGACCCAGTGCAGCGCTCTAGCCAGTGCCTCACCACCGTGTTTAAACAGCTCTCCTGGTAGTTGGTCAATTTCAGAGGCTTTGTTGTTTTTCAGCCGGCCGATCTCCTCCTGGATTTCCTGGAGATTCAGAGCCGGAAGTCGTATGTCCTGCGCGCGTGCTCCTAGGGTCATTACCATACCGCCACCGTTCTCTGCCACATTGCCATTCGGGTGCTCTTCGTAGTGCTCCCGTCACCTTTAGATCAAGGTTCCCGTTTATGTCCTTACACATATCAGGCTGTGACACGTGGCCCTTACGTAAACGGTTCAAGTTCTCAAGGAAATTTCGTGTGTTATTAGCGCAGTGCAGTTGCTCCGTCTCTTCACGGTCTCGATCTTCCTGCTGGCGCTTTTTCCTCCGGAAAATCGAGTTTTGTCTGTTCCGCGCTCGTTTATATCGTGCCTCGTTCGCCCTCGTGCGGTATTGCAGCAATCTCGCCCATGCTGCATTCTTCTCTTCCACTAACTGCTCACATTCGCCGTCATACCAGTCGTTTCTCTGATCCGGGGGCACCGTGCCAAGTGCAGCGGTTGCGGTTCTACCAATGGCGGATCGAATATCTCTCCAGCCACCATCAAGAGATGCTGCGCCTAGCTCCTCTTCCGTTGGGAGTGCCACTTCCACCTGCTGCGCGTATCCTTGGGCTAGTCTACCGTCTTGTAGACGCCCAATGTTAAGTTGCGGCGTTTGACTTCGACGCGTGTGGTACACCGTCGAAAGTTTTGAGCGCAGGCATACTGCAACGAGGTTCAATATTCGCATTGCGGTAAGTGCGGACGTTCGTGATGTCGGAGAAGAATTTACCGTCGATTAGAACGTGGTCGATTTGGTTTTCCATTTATTGGTTAGGTGATCTCCATGTGGCCTTGTGGATATTTTTGCGGGGAAAGAAGGTGCTTCGGACTACCATTCCGAGGGAGGCTGCGAAGTTTATGCATCGTTGGCCGTTATCATTCGATACGGTGACTATCCGGTCCGATGACCGGTCTATACATTTTCTCCCTTCCTACCTGAGCGTTCATGTCGCCGATGATGATTTTGACGTCCCGCAGTGGGCATCCATCGTATGTCTGCTCCAGATGTGCGTAGAACTCTTTTTTCTCGTCGCCGGGTCTACCTTTGTGTGGGCAGTGCACGTTGATGATGCTATAGTTGAAGAAACGGCATTTTATCCTCAGCTTGCACATCCTTGCGTTGATTGGCTGCCACCCAATAACGCGTTGGCGCATCTTACCCAGCACTATGAAGCCGGTTTCCAGCTCGTTGGTGGTGCCACAGCTTTGGTAGAAGGTAGCCGCTTGGTAGCCCACTTTTCCACACTTTCTGTCCTGTCCAGCAAATCTCCTGCAGCGCCACGATTTCGAAGTTGCGGGGATGTAATTCATCGTAGATCATCCATCCTAGCGACTAGCAGTTCCATGTTCCAAGCTTCCTCCAATCGTGATCCTTTATTCGTTGTCTAGGTCTTTGCCGATTATATCGAGTCGTATTATCTTCTATGTTGTTAGAAATGGTTGTTTTTAAAGGCGGCTTATCGGGCCTGCGCAAACCTCCTGTCCCGTCGGAGGGCCGTCGTGTCCGGTCTGTGAGGTGTCCAACCTGACACCAGGACGTGGGTTTGTGCGCTTTGAGCGGCCCACGGTCGCCCACAACTCGCCGATAGCCTGGGGAGGGATCGTTAAGCCCCTGGACATAGTCACTGCTGCCCGCTGAAATCTGAAATCCCCATACAAACATCAAATCAAATGCGCCCGTGCCCCGTGGAATTCGAGACGAGCCAGACTTGAGCTGAAAGTCTCGTTAATAAAGACGAAAAAAATCTTTTTGCAACAAGTTGCTCAAACTACTATTGTAGCCATTCGTATCTAAGACACGAGATACAAAATCGTGAAAAAGAACAACTTCCATAGCATATTAGAAGAAACCACTGCATGCATTCTATTCCTTGTAAGATTCTGCGTTTTTTCAGACTAAGGCCAGAAGTAGCCCATTCAGTGCATAAAAGTCTTCTCCATTCAGCTCGGTCCATGGTTGCACGTCGCCAACCACGCAGTCTGTGGAGGGTCCGCAAATCGTCCTCCACTTGATCGATCCACCTTGCTCGCTGTGCACTTCGCCTTCTTGTTCCCGTCGGATCGTCGTCGAGAACCACGTTCACCGGATTACTGTCCGACATTCTGGCTATGTGCCCGACCCACCACAGTCTTCCAATTTTCGGGGAAGGGTCGTTTGGCCGAAACCCATTCGGCCGAATATACCATTTAACCGAACAAACCATTAGGCTGAAAGTCATTTGGCTGAAATGGTCGTTTGGCCGAAAGGGTGATTTGGCCGAAAGGGTCATTTGGCCGAAAGGGTCATTAGGCCAGAAGGATCATTAGGCCGAAAGGGTCATTAGGCTGAAACGGTCATTAGGCCGAATAGGAGATTTGGTCGAATTCGACATTTGGCCGAATAAGTCATCTAAAAAGTGAGAAATTAGGAGTAAAAAGAGAGACGTTCCCATTCTCATTCCTCAATTCTCACTTCTCACTGTTAAAAATGAGGAGCGCGAAGTGAGTAGTAAGACGTCTCAGTACCCAAAAAACAATTTGAGCTGAATAAGCTAGTTTTCCAGCTGAAGAAGACTATTTTTGGTTGAATAAGCGCTCTGTGAACTCCTAATGTTTGTTGGGTACTCACTTCGCGCTTCTCACTTTTTACAGCGAAAAGTGATAAATGAGGAGTGATAAGTGAGACGTCTTATTTCTCACTCCTCATTTCTCACCTCACTGTGAAAAGTTAGTAGTGCGAAGTGGGTAGTGAGACTGTAACCGTTCGGTTTCATGTGATTGACTTGCGGCTCCACCGCAAGATTTCCTTTCTTGTCCCACCCTATCCATCCAAACCGACAGCATTCAATGAGAGTGCAATCGCTCACTTGTTTTGACAAGTAGATAATTCATACACCATTTCCATCCGTTCCATATCAATGCACGTTCATGCAAACGGTGACACAAATAGCGAAACAAATGAAAATGTCCAAAAGATTTGACAAACAGAGGTCACTACTAGTTTTGATCAGAACATACATACAAAGGTCGGAGAATATGAAATGTCAAACTTCGTATTTTGGACGAAGTTTGAGCTCCATCTTAACACTCGTTTTATAATAAATACCTCAGCCAAAGGCAATGAAGATTCTCTTTTCTGTCGTAACCTCCGAGGAAATCGTAGTGCGCGTCGTGTATTAATTGTTAAAAATTGTCACAAAATTGTGTGTTTTAAAAGCTTTGTACCTTATTCTAAGTGGAAATTGTGTCCTTAATACTAATAGTACGGTGAAAATAGTACGGCAAAACAAACTACAAAACTATAGTACGGTTAGAGAAGTTAATTGTAAACGTAAAATAACCTAACCTAAATTATAATTGTAATGTTTCTTATAGCCTATTATACATTTATGCCGTCTAAAAACTAAGAAAACACTACTGTGAAAGTTATGTGCAAGAAAATGGTAATTAAACTTAGTTTAGTCAGAAAGTGATAACAAAATCCGACTGTCACACGATAGGTGTAATAATACCACTTGGCAGGTCCACGAATGGGCCTTTTTCTTTTACTTACAAGCTACATCCACGACAGGCTCTTGGTGGCAATCCAAGAGGCCTAATCCTCACGCACGCTGATTTCAAGGTTATGTTACCTAGCTCGAGGACCTCATTCCGAGCGAAACTGCCATCCGGCATCTCCCACAAACGCCGGCAGAAGCACAGCGACAGAATACCTATTGTCTGAAGACGTGTATTGTTCAGACCGCTTCCCAAGCCATATCCGCCATCTTGAATCGGCCATTCCGCCGATGTAGCAAGCTGTCCCACATGCCGACCCTTCCCATCGCCGACAGCTTACGGCCATCATCAATCTCAACCGAAAGCGGCCTGTCGCCGCTTGTTCCACATCATCAAGCTCGTCAAGATGTCGACGTGGCCCGTCTCCGCCAGTGCCGCAGCATTAAGCAGTGGCCACTTGCTGTTCAACGGAATCACCGAGGATCCGGATCCCGAGCATGACGATGCTCCAACCACGCAAGTACCCCTATCAAGTGTGACAGTGCTAGCATAGTGTAGGACCAGAAAAGTACATTAAAATTAGCCATAAGTTAAATTGAAATTCGTGTTCGACTATTCTTGACAAGTGCGCATTCCCTGAACAATAAGGTTAAAAGTTTATTTATTGTATTTTCGCTTTTCCGGGCTTGCAAAGAAGCCATCAAGCCTCGTCCTCAGTGTGTTCCATGAAAGCTAATTTTCCTTCAGGCTTTTGAGTGGTTTCTGAGTGTTAGACTTTAGATTTATGTTCATTCAGGATGACGTCACCTCGCTGGGCAGACATTTCGTTTTCCACTGTTCCCGGCATGAATGAACGTTTCATTGAGAGAGAGAATGGACGTGAAAGGAGTGTGCCAATTCATCCGACCCTGAATAATCCACCTTGTAGTGAGACCGAGTTAGTTTCAATGGCGCCCAACGTGGGGCCCGACTAAAAATGCATAACTCCCATAAGTTTCCATTCCCTCCGGGAAGGGGCGAGAAAACAGATTCCTGTTTTGTTGACGCCTTCGTTCTCCAAACGAAGAGAACACATAAGTTGCAAAGTCTTCTCGGAATCGGTGATCCGAAAATCCGAGGAGCCGATAATGATTCTAGAATTTCCAATTTCCGTTTTTTGAGTAGGTTTCGTCTTAGGTTTTTTTTCAATTGCATGATAATTATTTCTATTTAAGGCATGTACATCAAATCAATTACTTAGAATAACAAATTCGAAGCAACATGAGAATCAATGATATTAGGCATTTTATAATTTAGATCGAGATCAAGAAGAAGATCCCGCGGTTCGGAACGACGTAGACAGTGATCTCGGAGATCGACTGATTTTGTAACGGTTCGCGATAAAGCAGATTTTCTGCTGGACTGTAAGGAATTCGTGAGGATTTGCAGTCGTTCGAGATTACGTTTGAAGCGCGAATAGAACCTCACTCCATACCGATGGAATAAGTACACAATCTAACAAATTACGGGAACAAATAGCTTCACGACGAACTAACGCGGTTCCTCGCGACTTTCCGTCTCTGCAGAACGGGAAGTCATTCGGAAATTCCAATCGTGTCCGTGGCTAGGATGATCATAAACGTCGCGAAAAGTTCAGTAAATTGTGCCGACTCAATCGCAGAGTCAAGCAACATTGTACTCCTACATCAATTAAATACGCGTAACCGGTAAATAGAAACCCAAAAGTCCCATGACCAATTAAAAGTCAATTTTCTTCGATTCCCGACCAACAGGGAAGAAACGAAGGTTACAATAAGTCTTTCTGTTGAGGAATAATTTCTTCATAAAAAAAAACAGACAAGCAAAACACCCATTTAATCATTCAATTTGCTCCTGAAATATACAGCGAGATATAATAATGAATTATATTCTGCTCGGGTCTTCCAGAGAACCTGAGGGTATTTAAGAACGGCCAGTCCGTTATGCAGATGAAGACGTGCAACTCCTCCGAAGTCAGGAAGTACGCTCTATTGGTAGTCTCGCGGGACCAGTTCGAGACAAGCGAACTGGCGAATCCATACATCCCGTCGAGCTACATACGCGGACACATCGATGTCCCAAACCTGGAATCAGGATTCAATCAATAATTCAGTCTTCAACTCAGTCGTAATGATTAGTTGATTACTTACCATTCATAAAAGGTCCGGACCGATTTCCATGAAATCCTATTCAATGAAAATGAAGTCGCATTATTAGGAAAGCATCGAATACAACTTAATCGATTTTTGTTTACAGAAACTATTCTCACCTGGCAAACTCGAGATTCTCGGCGTAAGAGTTTGGTTCCCATCTCCGCGGATTCACGAACAGCTAGGGAAATAAGACCGGAAAATGATGTCGAATCGCGGTATTCAGTGCACCCCCGGGAAACGTTCTCTCCGCGGATACTTTTTTCGACCGTTTTAGCCATCGACCGCGATAAATTTCGTATCAAAAACGCTACAATTCATGGCTTCGCGAACCATCGAATTCGTCGTCGCGTTGTAAACATAAACAACGATAATCTTTTGACATTTCTCAACACAAAGAGTGTTGAAGTTCATTCACTGCGAGTACCATTGCTTCGTCAACTGAGTGACGAAGGTTAATAGGGTGCTCCAGAGAAAAACCAATTCATAATTTTGATTCACCACAATCTGAAAAAGATCATGGTTGAAGATAATGATTATAATTATGAGATTGATTCAAAATGAAATGCTTCCTTTTTGAAAGGAGGAACGATGGGGTAATGTAACCGTTCGGTTTCATGTGATTGACTTGCGGCTCCACCGCAAGATTTCCTTTCTTGTCCCACCCTATCCATCCAAACTGACAGCCTTTAATGAGAGTGCAATCGCTCACTTGTTTTGACAAGTAGATAATTCATCCACCATTTCCATCCGTTCCATATCAATGCACGTTCATGCAAACGGTGACACAACAGCGAAACAAATGAAAATGTCCAAAAGATTTGATAAACAGAGGTCACTACTAGTTTCGATCAGAACATACATGCAAAGGTCGGAGAAATATGAAATGTCAAACTTCGTATTTTGGACGAAGTTTGAGCTCCATCTTAACACTCGTTTATAATAAATACCTCAGCCAAAGGCAATGAAGATTCTCTTTTCTGTCGTAACCTCCGAGGAAATCGTAGTGCGCGTCGTGTATTAATTGTTAAAATTGTCACAAAATTGTGTGTTTTAAAAGCTTTGTACCTTATTCTAAGTGGAAATTGTGTCCTTAATACTAATAGTACGGTGAAAATAGTACGGCAAAACAAACTACAAAACTATAGTACGGTTAGAGAAGTTAATTGTAAACGTAAAATAACCTAACCTAAATTATAATTGTAATGTTTCTTATAGCCTATTATACATTTATGCCGTCTAAAAACTAAGAAAACACTACTGTGAAAGTTATGTGCAAGAAAATGGTAATTAAACTTAGTTTAGTCAGAAAGTGATAACAAAATCCGACTGTCACACGATAGGTGTAATAATACCACTTGGCAGGTCCACGAATGGGCCTTTTCTTTTACTTACAAGCTACATCCACGACAGGCTCTTGGTGGCAATCCAAGAGGCCTAATCCTCACGCACGCTGATTTCAAGGTTATGTTACCTAGCTCGAGGACCTCATTCCGAGCGAAACTGCCATCCGGCATCTCCCACAAACGCCGGCAGAAGCACAGCGACAGAATACCTATTGTCTGAAGACGTGTATTGTTCAGACCGCTTCCCAAGCCATATCCGCCATCTTGAATCGGCCATTCCGCCGATGTAGCAAGCTGTCCCACATGCCGACCCTTCCCATCGCCGACAGCTTACGGCCATCATCAATCTCAACCGAAAGCGGCCCGTCGCCGCTTGTTCCACATCATCAAGCTCGTCAAGATGTCGACGTGGCCCGTCTCCGCCAGTGCCGCAGCATTAAGCAGTGGCCACTTGCTGTTCAACGGAATCACCGAGGATCCGGATCCTGAGCATGACGATGCTCCAACCACGCAAGTACCCCTATCAAGTGTGACAGTGCTAGCATAGTGTAGGACCAGAAAAGTACATTAAAATTAGCCATAAGTTAAATTGAAATTCGTGTTCGACTATTCTTGACAAGTGCGCATTCCCTGAACAATAAGGTTAAAAGTTTATTTATTGTATTTTCGCTTTTCCGGGCTTGCAAAGAAGCCATCAAGCCTCGTCCTCAGTGTGTTCCATGAAAGCTAATTTTCCTTCAGGCTTTTGAGTGGTTTCTGAGTGTTAGACTTTAGATTTATGTTCATTCAGGATGACGTCACCTCGCTGGGCAGACATTTCGTTTTCCACTGTTCCCGGCATGAATGAACGTTTCATTGAGAGAGAGAATGGACGTGAAAGGAGTGTGCCAATTCATCCGACCCTGAATAATCCACCTTGTAGTGAGACCGAGTTAGTTTCAAGACGTCTCACTACTCATTTCGCGCTTCTCACTTTTCACAGTGAGATGAGAAATGAGGAGTGAAAAGTGAGACGTCTCACTTCTCATTCCCAATTTCTCACTTTTCAAATGACCTTTTCGGCCTAAAGACCCTTTCGGCCAAATGACCTTTTCGGCCAAATGAATTTTTCGCCCTAATGACCCATTTCGCCTAATGACCCTTTCGATCAAACGACCCTTTCGGCCATATGAACTTTTCGACCTAATGACCCTTTTCGCCTAATGACCCTTTCGGCCAAACGACCCTTTCGGCCAAATGACTTTTAGCCAGATGGGTTTCAGCCTAATGGTTTGTTCGGCCAAATGGCTTTCAGCCGAATAGGTTTCGGCCAAACGACCCTTCCCCTTGGCCGAAAGGGTCATTTGGCTGAAAGGGTCATTAGGCCGAAAGGGTTATTTTGCCGAAAAGGTCCTTTGGCCGAAAGGGTTGTTTGGCCGAAAAGTTCATTTGGCCGAAAGGGTCATTTGTCCGAAAGGGTCATTTGGCCGAAAGGGTCATTTGTCCGAAAGGGTCGCTGGCCAGAAAGGTCATTTGGCCGAATTGGTCATTAGGCCGAATATGTCATTTGAAAAAAAAAGAAATGAGGAGTAAGAAGAGAGACGTTTCTATTGCCATTCCTCATTTCTCACTTCTCATTGTAAAAAAGGAGGAGCGAGAATGTAGTAATCGATAGATGATATAAACTACTAAACTACTTATAATATTACACTTATACATAAATCACAGTAGTCATTGACATTAGACATTTATAGGTGTGACATAACAGACAATATGTAAGATCATTCTGAATAAACCGTCAAACAAATAAGACGTGTATTACTTCTGCTCGCTACATATCAGAAGTGAGATGATCAACTCAAACGTCCCTGAACAGCTGTCAAATATTTCAATGTCGGAGGATTTCGGAAATATTTTTCCTCTTCCGGTAGTGGAAAACCAATCCGATTTGCAGATTTCAAGGTCTAGCGTTCGTTTTGAAAACATGACTGGAGAGCAAGCATCAAGATTTGTATGCCCATATTAAGCATATGCGGTATTTCGAAAAATTTCGTTTCAGGTGGTTCGAAACGAAATTCCGCGGAATTTCGCGAAATTTGAACATGGCGAAATCTAAATTCTTGATATCGTTTCGTTTCGTAAAATTACAAAAATTCCGCTAGAAAAAACTAGCTAATAACGAAATTTAACGAAATTCCGCGAAATTTCGAAACAAATTTAGACTTAAACCATACTGTCTCGTACGGTCGTGTATTATCAAAAATTTTGGCTGCGCCGCTGAACAAAATCATAAAGCTGTTTTCAAAACCTAATGTTATACAATTTTTTCTATTAACGCCTACTAATTAATCCCATTCTGAGTCGACAAATACGTATTTAGTTTTCTTCTATAAAACGTCTTCGGTGTTTTGTTAGAAATGTCCACCAGGAAACGAAAAATATCTTTAACTATTCTATCCCATTATTTTCCAAAAGTGGTCCGACCTAATATTTAAGATGTCAGGTTCAGAGTGTAAATGTAATCAGATGTGAATCAGATCAGTACAACTTTGTTAAAAAGGCAAAGTCGTGGCGCGGATTCCTGAGGACTGTGTAAAGTATTTTTAGAGCGTCTCTTTTTTATTAAAGGCCAACTTATAATCTTACAGCAATGAGTATCAAACTAATTTTTCTCTCCTAATCCTAAATTGACTGTAAGGGCATGACCGGCTCATACAGTCCATAGCAGCTGTTTCTTGCACTGAATTGATGTCGGTTGAGGATGAAAATTTGACAACAATTTTTGCATGCCTCATAGCATAGCATAGCATATGTGATTGTACAAATCGTGGGTGGCTATACAATGCTCAATTGAGCAATCTACTGTATATTGTCGCAAATTGGTACTTGGGATTAGTACCTTTTCCTATACAGTAGCAGTTGTATACCTGGCCACGTCCTTACAATCACGGAAGGAAGGGAAGGAATGTTAGTTCAACGTCTACTAGTGAAGATGCAGGGAACCCATACTACCTTCATAGATGTCTCGGGAAGGAAAATTTGTGTTAGTGGGAAAGGTGAATAGTAGGGAGCTCTATTCGACAATATAGAGCGTTTGTCAATAACAGTATATGCTGTAAAAATAATAAAATATATTCATCAATTTACTTACGAACCGTCCTAAGGAAAAGCAAAACACAAAATTTCGGTAAATCGCGCGATCGTTCTGCCGTCCGAAACAAGAGCCAACACGCATTGAACTAATTAACTTTATTACCGGCCGCGCAATGCAAAACACAAAATTTCGGCAAATCGCGCGATCGTTCTACCGTCCGAAACAAGAGCCAACTCGCACTACAACAATTTTTGCATGCCTCATACGCACAAATACATATACAAGGACAAACAGACAATAGCTTGATTCGTCGAGTTGATTGTATATATGACTATGGGTCTCCGAGCCTCCTTTAAAAAGATTGAATTTGGAAGGAAATTATATCCTTTTGTTACTAGTTTTTGTATGAGAAAGGAAAAAATATGTCTTCATACCTGACAAACTGCAGTCGTACGTGTTTCACATTTCTGAAACACAATCTGAAAGACATATTTTTGTGCATTTTAGAAAGGTGCAGAGGATTCGTCTAACGAGCAAATGTATGTTATTAACAATTCTCTATCTGCGTAGAATATACTCGTATATTCTGGTTTTGATTTAGCTCAATGCCATAAAACCACGCAGATAAATGAATACAAAGTATGCTTTAGCATAATCACATTGGTCTTAAATGAAATAAGGTTTTAAATAGAATTTGAATCAGAATACAAAAAATCCCACAATAACTATATTTGTATATACATTCTTACTGATATGAAACTGAACTGATATAAAATTGATCAAATTCGGGAGCACCCACTCCACGATGAATTCCTTTGAAAGCAGCACAAATGCTGGGGTATTGCCTTATCGTCAATGGTAAACGGGAACACGGCGATTTATCACAGACTGCTTCTTCTGTTACTCTAATTCTATTGGTCGCAAAGAAGTTATTTGACTTTGAGAAAATGAATGTAGAATTGCGTACATAATGTACATAATGTAATAAAAATTCCGCGGAAAAAAAATTAAAATTTCGTTTCGTTTCGAAAAATTTCGAATTGAATGGACGTTGATTTCGAATCGTTTCGAAATCTCGAAAGTATATATATATATATATGTTTCGTTTCGTTTCGTTTCGAACCAATACAAACATTTTAAATTTCGTTTCGTTTCGTTTCGTTAGGAAAAAGTGTCTTATCGCATACCCTTAGCCCAAAGACTAATTAAGACGTCACTGTAGAGCTCACTCGAGGGACCACTTCTAGTACTGCATTTGGTCCCTCGGTACCCAAGTTTGACGTCTTGATGAATACCTTTTCTTTCATCAACTTTGCAATGCAGTAGCCTATGGCAACGATGGCAAAAAGACAAAGTTTGTTATGAAGAGTTCCCATTGTTTTGGTAAATATGTTCCAAGCAAATCCCCAGGAAAAAATACCAGCGCAAAATATACTGGCAGATTCTTTCGAAGTACACCCGATTCTGTTTTTACACGGCCGTGTAAAAAAAATCCCATACAAAATTTTTGCAAAGTTGCTCCATTTTGCATGATTCGTCGAGAAATCATAAAACTTTTTTTACACGGATTTTCAAATTTTGAACTGAAAACTTTTTTTACACGGAACGCATCCCCCGTGTAAAAAAAGAATCGGGTGTACTGGATTACGTTGAGGAAATGGTACTGTTGCGGCCAGAGATTGGGCCCTACGTTGTGTTAAGATTGGTTTGTCGATGACGAATAAACGATACATCTTTACACTTTCAAATTCTAATTTATTACCACCGTGAGGCGGTGGGGTGGGGAACGGTAAACATCTTACACAGAAGTACAGATTACGACCATTTGTTTAGCGCGCAGTATAGTGATGCTGCTATTGCGCGCGCTCATCTTTGCACCAGGTGAATGGAACAATGGACCCATGATGATGTTTTATTCCGTGCGCGCTACAGTTTGGTGAAGCCGTCAATAGTTTGAGCGCAGGTAGGTACTCTGTGCAAATCTTTTGAGGAATATAAGGTATGAATCATTAGATTGCATAATAAGAATATACATTATAAAGTGGCTTCTCTTCTAGGGCCCATTCAAAAAATTTGAGAGGATGATCGAAAAGTCGTGTACGAAGCCCTTGGAGTAACCGAAAAGAGCACGAAAAGAGGCTGGTTAATTGCTCTCGCCCTAGTAGCGATGTTTGGAAGTGACGAATTAAACGGTTGATCTTTACAACTCTCTTCACTCTACCCATAATAAGAAGAACTAACACACAGATTCCAAAGTTCGTAACTCGTAACATACAGTAAAGTATATCTGTTATATTTGCGGCTCCCAATGACTCAAAACAAACGCTTCTTCCCACACATTCGCGATATATAATGTTTTGCGCAGTGTACGCCATAAGTATAAAACCAGGAAGGTTGCAGTGGTGTTCAGAAGGTGTAGCGTAAGAAATCGTCAGGAGCCGGAGTCAGTGCTACAAGAGATCATAAAAATACAATCACTACTCTACTGCCGTCCAGAATCAACACGTGGTTGGACTTAGTACGGCAGGCAAAGGCAGAGAAATCCAAAATATTCATCAAATTCTAAAATGACGATACATATATTGTGTGATGCAGATAGATCTATCGAGTCATTTTCGGTCGGAGAAGCAATCGTTTTATGAGATTAAAAATGGGTTGAGTTTTCCAAAGATTCTAGTATTATTAAGTTCTTGGAAATTAGTATTCTTTATTCTCAAAATGTAATAAATATTTTGGGTTTTCTGACGATTACTAAAATTTAAAAACATTTCTTTGAATTTCGATAAAGATATTTTGTTTTACGTTGAAAATGCTTGTAATCTTGCATTTAGTAGCAATTGGTGAATTCGGGAATCCGTGAAACTAACCTCGAGAAGGTCTTCAAAGCTGCCAAAAAAACGATGGAAATTTATTAATTTCATTAATTCATTTTTAATTAATTTCTATTTTATATAAAATTAAAGTTTTGGTTCTTACACTGACAAACCGAGATGTGGAACTACATAGTATAGCCATCCTGGGAAAATTCTAGTGCATTCGCTTCGCATGATATTCCGTCCGTCTTGTCACTATCAATTGCTTCAAGGCCGTCGAGGCTCGGCTTCGTGCCAAATTAGAATTTCCAGGCCGTCGGAGTACCTGTTGCACCATAGAACAAGTCGTCTAGTTGTCCAGTTGAAGCATGACCAGGTCCGCTTGCAAAGTGGGAATATGACAGGAAGCGACACTTTCCCTGCCGGAATGATTTGCGTTTGTTTTTCAAAATTGATTCAGAACATTTTTTTCTTGTTTTGATCTGCATAACATTTGGCTAGTCGCCGTAGCAACATATGAAGAAGTACTAGTTACCCAGCGATGTACTTGCATCAAGGTGATATTATAATGCGGTTGTACAATTTTCTACTCTAGTACATCGTGAGCACTAAAATAATGTGCTCTTATATGGGACATGAACGTCTTAATTAGTCTTTGCTTAGCCCATATGTATTAGATAAAACCAGAACATCAAGTATTGGCTTGAAACTGAGTGAAATTTGCGAATTTCTTCCATATTTTTCTGGAAATGGAGATGAAAATGTGGAGCACTTTATCAACTCTGTAGAATACATGAAAAATTTCACATTGAAACTGAAGTACATACTGTTAAAAAATTTCGCTAAGATGTCAGGATTTTCGTCAGCCACTACACTTCTTCAAGCATTCTCATCAATAAGGCTTCCATCGGATTTCAAGAACCTAACGTGCTTCAACTGTAAATCTCCGGGTCATATTGCAGCCAACTGTCGCAAAAAGAATGCACGTATCTATGAGGATGGTAATCGTTTGGTCTACCCTAGGCATGGACATATGGAGCGGCACTGCAAGATTGGAATCGTAAAAAATCACCAAGATGACAAAACTAAGGACTTAGTAGACAACGGACTGGTAGATATACACTTTTCAAATTTAAACGTTACATTTAGAGCATTGTTCGACACAGGAAGCCCGGTTTGTCTGATACGTCTTGGTTTAACAAAGAAAAGCAAGATATATGAATATAAAGTAGCATCTCATACAAGGGTATCGAAGGAACCAGGCTAAATATTGTGGGTTGTTTAGTAGATGATGTATTAATTCAAGGTATATCAATGAAAATTGAATTTTTAATCATCCCCGATTCAGCGATGTCCTCGTATGACGTTATTATTGGTAGAAATGTTATTATGTAGCCCGGAATGCGCACAATCATAGAAAATGGTTGGATTAATTTTTTTAAAGCACCGATTTTTGAAAGCGCACATATTGTACAAAAGAACGAAGTAATTAAGACTGTAAGTTTCAACGATTTTAAAAAAATTCAAAAAAAAAATCATAAATCTCATGTTGCAATTTCCTACTCCTAAAAATGCTAAAGATGTACAAAGGTTTATAGGTCTTACAAGTTATTTTCGAAAATTTATTCAAAATTTTGCTGTGATAGCAAGACTGCTTTATAATTTGCTGAAAAAAAAATTCGAAATTTGTATTTGGTGATTCTGAGAAGAATTCATTTCGGCAACTAAGAAATAAACTTGCATCTGCTCCTATATTGGCGCTATATGATGCAAAGGCAGAAACACAATTACATTGTGATACCAGTTCTTTCGGATTTGGTGGAGTTTTAATGCAAAAACAAACAAATGGAAATTTTCACCCTATTAGCTTTTTCAGTAAGAAAACGGATGATTTTGAGTCAAAATTACGTAGCTTCGAATTGGAAACACTTGCAGTTATACATGCAATAAAACGATTTCATGTATATTTATCAGGAATAAAATTCAATACCGATTGCAGTGCATTAGCTCAAACTTTGGCGAAAAAAGAAATCAATCCAAAAATCTGTCGTTGGGCTTTGTTTCTAAAAAATTATAATTACAGTTTAGAATTTAGGGATGGAATCAAAATGCGCCATGTAGACGCTTTGAGTAGAATGTCGATGAGTGAAGGAAAAGTACTACCACCATATAATGATAAAAATGCAGATAATTCTATAAAAGTTGTTAATTTGCTGGATACTGAAGATATAGAACGAAATGTTATCTTAGCTCAAGAACAAGATGAAAAACTTAAAAATATCAAAACACATCTTGAAACGCATAGGTACATTTCCGAATTTTGAGATGAAAAATTGAATTTTATTTAGAAAGGAGTATAATACGCTTCTGTTAGTTATTCCGAAAGCAATGATTGACAATATTATTAAAATGTGTCATGATGATATGGGACATATTGGAATTGAGAAAACGATGATACAAATCAAAAACTTTTATTGGTTTTCTAATATGAAGAAATTCGTAAAAAAGTATATAAACAACTGTCTAAGCTGCATTTTTTACAGTCCATCTAATACGAAGAAAGAAGGATTTTTGAAAATCATCGATAAAGGTGATACGCCTTTCGATACTATACATGGCATTACAGTCCAATACAGTTGAGATCATCTAAAGGATTTAAATATATTCAGGGTTGTTACGGAGATCCTGAAATATTTTCCGCGCCTAATCCGCGCCGACTAAAATCAAATCCGCGCCATTTCCGCGCGACAAGAAATCGATTCCGCGCCAATACACGTTAAATGTCAATTTATGTATAACAATTTATTGAGCGTCTTCTCTTCAAGTTCTTTTTTTACAATATTACTGATTTCAAATATGATTTTAAACTGCAACATATGTTTGTATCAAAATGCTAATAGGACTAATAAAATCGCAGTAAGTATAACAACCCTTCTAAATGGCCTTATTCACCACTAGAACAAGAACTAAACATTCAAAACTATTTGCATAAGCACCGCTTTTTGGATTAGATGATGGCTTTGGCATGTTTTGTTCCGTTATTGTCAAGGTTTTTTTTTTGTTGATAGAATTTTATAAAATTCGGCATAAGGCACGTTGATATACAAATGAATGTTAAGGCCAGATTTGATCATAATTGATTAAAGATAAACGTGGCAAATATAAAAAAATCTGCCAAAACCGCAATTTCTTTTGATGTAATTAATTATGCAGCTTTGTTGTAGTTATTGTCCACAAGACAAACTTGCGTATACATTAAGGAATTAGACAATGCAGCTCCGTTTTTTAAAACAAAACTTCTGTAAAACAAATATTTGAATTCATATCAAGAAACAACTAATACAAAATCAAACATAGTTGCTCAAGCTCCGTTGATTTTTAAGTCAGAATCAAACGTATATTCCTTCAAAAATTCCAGTGGAATATTTTTTGAAATTTCAATAGAAATTTCTTTGGAAATACGGCAGAATAATTTGCGTAAACTCCTACAGAAATTAGTCCGTTATTTCTCCTTCAATTCTTGTAACAAGCTTTTCTAAAAATTCATGCAGAATTTTTTTTTACCATTCTTACTGGAATTTCATTTAAAAACTCCGAGAACTCCTGTTCATCTTTCGTGCGCAGATTCATCCCAGAAATTTCTGCTGGTCATCCTCCGGAAATTTTCATGGAAATGTTTGCAGAAATCCTGCCCTTGAATCTGCTGAAGTGCAGAAGTCGCTTCAAATTATCTGTGGGAATTCCTCCGAGTATTGTTATAATAATTCCCCTAGGAAATTATTTTGTAATGCATTTGGGAATTTTGTAGTGAGTTCAAGTAAATTTTCCACAAATAACCTGTGGAAAATCTTCAGAGCTTACTTGCAGAAATCCCTTCATGAATTCCTACGGAAATCGCTTTAGAAATTCTTGCGGAAATTGATTGGTGACTTCCTGCGGAAAAACTCCCAGAGAATTTTTTTAGCACTTATTAAAGAAATTTCTGTGATCATCGCTATAGCTCTTTTGTAAATTCAAGGCGGCATTATTTTCAATTTTCTGTAGTCATAAGGAAATTCCTCCAAAAATGTCTTTATAATTTTTCGGGTTTTTAAAGCTATGGAAATTTATTTGCAAGGAATTTATACAAGGATCATCATAGGGTCCTTGGGAAACTTCTTTAGGAAGTTTCTTCGTTTTCTGTTGGTAATCCTGTAAAATCGGAGTTAATCGAAAATATCATAAAAAACCATTTTAATTCACCGATTAGTGATGCTGCCTTTCTCGCATTTAGTCAAGACACCAACCTTACGTGTGGCTTATATGGTTCGATTTATCATTTTCTTCATAACTTTTAAATGCATGTGTCAATGGCAATCAAATTCAATAGTGATCAACAAGGCTTTGCCCCCTATCGAATAATACTTGTTGCGAGGAAATCGGTTAAAGATTACTATATGAAAAGTTGTCTAATGTTTTTCTTAGCTTTTGTGCACACACATACACACACACATACACACGGACAGACAGACATGTGCTCAGCTCGTCAAGATGAGTCGATTGGTATATAACACTATGGGTCTCAAATACTTACATAAAACGTTCGTATTCGGAGTGAAATGATAGCCTTTCGGTACAACGAGAAAGGCAAAACCCACCAGAAATAACTTTTGAGAATCATCTTCTAATTTTTGATCGACTTTCTGAGGAAGAACTTATTAAAATGAGGCATCTGCATTAAATCACAGAACATTTTTATGTTTTCAATTGTTGTATAAACCTTATTCGTTCTAGATGAATGTTATAAAGGAAATATGAAATGTTCCAATATTATGATAGAATTCCTGACGACTTTCGAAGAATGATATAATATATCATGCTGAGTGGTTCATCGTAAAAGAAACAACCAATCAGAAACTGACAAATATTTTGGAATTTGTTCTCAACAACATTTGCTAATGAAAATAAAGCCCATCTAGGCATCAAATTAATTTTCAAATAAACTTTCTTAGATTTAGCATTTTATTTATTAAATTTCCACCTAAAACTAAATCCGCGCCAAATCCGCGCGAAACCCTAAAATCGTTATGTGAATCCGCGCCAAATCCGCGAAAATCGCGAAATCCGCGTAGTCGTAACAACCCTGTATATTTTAGTAGTAATTGACGCCTTTACAAAGTTTGTTAAATTTTACCCAACAAAAACTACAAATACAGAAGATGTTTTGAAAAGTTTATCATTGTACATGTACATAAATCATTACAGTAGACCAGCAAGAATAATTTCAGATAAGGGCCGTACACATATTACGTAAGCACTTATGGGGGGAGGGGGGGTTGGTCAATATCTTACGCTCCATATAAATAAAAAATCATTTGTATGAAAAAAACCTTACTGGGGGGGAGGGGGGTCGAAAAACCCAGAAAAAATGCTTACGTAATATGTGTACGACCCCATAGAGGAAGCTGTTTTATCACTGAGGAATTTATGAATTTTTACAGAAATAATTTGATTGAACATGTAAAAACTGCTGCGAAGCCAATGGACAAGCTGAAAGAATCAATAGGACTCTAACCACATAACATATGTGTAACTCGGGTTCAAAAAGTTGTACCCAAGTACAGATTCAGAGGTGGTATAGAGAACATCGTAATGTCAAAGGCATTATACCAGTTCACTTTCGAAACACGGAAAAAAATATAGTAAACACAATCAAACCTTACACGATGAGATGACTTAACCCATTAATGGGTACTGTATTTAAGTTAATATTATTCCTACCGTGAAAAAGTCACTCTTTTGACATAGAACTACGTCTGTCTTTTCTATATTGGCTTTTTCTACACGAATCGTATTTTATGGGATTTTTTTCACTAAAATTTTGGGATTTCCGCTGGTCATTCAGACATATTTTGGGATTTACGCGGATTATACGTTGTTTTAATTTACGCGGCCCATATCCTCCGCGTTAAAACCGATTTCAGTGTGTTACTAGAGTGATTCAAATTTTGACTTTTTTGCACCCCGATGCTTAAACGATTGCATTTGCTATTTAATTAAACCTCCTAAATTTTTAGCTAATTTGGATGTAATTTGATTGTGCACGCGTCATTTGAAGTTTGTATGAAAATTACTATGGAAATCGCTATTGATGTAAAAGATCGTTCCGTGAGGTGGCCCATGAACTATTAGAATATAATAAACGCATCGACTGCATTAAACAATTCGTAAGCTGAAATACAGTTGTTGTTGCGAAGCGATTTGACTTTTGTAAGCAAAGTTATATAGAAAACAAAAATGCTCATTATTGATATTGATGTTATTCTTTTACGTGTTAAATTAAATTTCCCACGATTCAGTGTTTCCTTAATAACTTTTCTTGTAAGCATCAAATTGATTCGTAACAAAGACGAGCTGCTTCCTTGCTAAATTTGCTATGTAGTCGATGTATTCATACGTTTTTGAAGCTTAATGGGAAGCGTTGTGGAACGGTTTACCCAAAAGTTACTGTTTTCATATCGATTTTCATACAAACTTCATATTACGCGTGCTCATTCAAATTACAACCAAGTTAGCAAAAATTTAGGATGATTGTTAAAATAGCAAATGTAATCGTTTAAGCACAGGGGAGCGAAAAAGTCAAAATTTGAATCAGTCTAGGTTACATACAATATTGATGTATGATAATATTTGCTATTGAACAATTGCTAATAGTTTAGCAGACGGTTTCGGTAGATTCGTCGATCTCGTAAGAGCATCGCAAGCTTCTTCTTTTATATCACTATACCGTGCAAACTCAAACTTCGGACGCTTAAGCACTTTCTGAAATACAATCATCCTGTTAACTCACATTTTTAATCACACCGTTTAAATCACCATTGCAACCACTAAGTACAGTATTCATCTTTGAACTACGAATTTAATATGTGCAAGATTTTGCGAAGAATGTTTGCAATTTATGAAAATGTCCGGCTTCTGTTTGATTCAAACCTCGGACACCGGCGGGGCTGGATTCATATTTCGGACACAAAGATTCAAACTTCGGACACCTGATTACACAGTACCGGGAAGAATGATTAAGAAGAATTTTCACTGCACAGCTCAGACTGTCTTTTAAACATTTCGTAGCATTGATTTAACATGTCTTATTAAAATGTAACTATACTAAACAAGCGAAAACTATTAGTCTTTCCGATCCAGCTTGACGAAACATTTCGATGAAATATTTCAGAAAATTTCCCATACGAATTGAAGCGTCCGAAGTTTGAGTGTGTCCGAATTTTGATTATTCGCGGTATTCCAACTGGAAATTAGTAATCTATTAGCATTTCTGTGGTTGCAACTGCAACTCACGTGAAGGAATAATAATTATTATCAATAAACTGTCAAACTTCTTTGTCGCGTCTACACTGACTTCCTCCATAGGATGACCACCAAACGCCGTTGACAGCCCAGCTGCCACGATGGACTTTCCTGTAATGAGTCACCGGGGCTCAGTCTGACTTAGTGGCAGGTGCTTAGTCAGACTGTGGCGGGTGCTTTCAAATCAAACATTATAGTTATTTCAATTGATTATTTGGATACGTGATCGCTTAAGAGTGTTGTTCATCCTCGTTCATTTGAAAAATTTATTTTTAAAATCCTTTTCAAATGTTGGTATTAAAATTGTATACTTCACCAGTGTTCGTAATGCTCACTCAATCTCAAGAGCACAGGTCAAGGTCAAGGTCAGATTGTATTTCTATCAACATGAACTAACTTAATAGGCCCTTGATCTGAATAAATCTCAAAAGCGTTCAACAACAACATTTATGTTGTCTAATGGATGCCTAATGTGGTGAAATTAATCATTTTTGATACCTTAAAAATACCATATATTTTATCTCATAATTCATTGAATTCAATGAGAAAATAAAACGAAACACGGCTACGTACCGCATACAAAGTGAAATAACAGACTTTTTTTTTCGTGCGACCGAATCGCCGAATAATATGCAATTTTTCAAATTTTGGGTTAATTTATTAGACCGTGCAGGGCTTTACTTTTATACCACTTTTTAGTTCCGTGTCGCTTTTCTCAGATGACAGAACGATGTTCCCCGTACCAGTTATACAACTTTGGCGAGAAGCAAAAGGGGGCCAACTTTTTGCTACGACTTCTCTTCGAAGTTACACTTATGTTATGTGCTCTAACGCCAATGCTTGCAAAGTTATTGAATGATACTGACAAAAAATGGGATTTATTGTTACCTAGTGTAGAATTTATATATAATAACACCTTTAATAGATCAATTAAAAATTATCCAAGTGTTTTATTATTTGGAAAACAGCAGAAGCATTCTAATATAGTTGAGCATAATTTAGAAAGTTTTGTTCAAAATAATCAATCATGTATTCAGAGTAAGAACATTACTGACATCAGAAATGAAGCGAAACATAATATTCAAAAGCTCCAACCGTATAATAAACATAGTGTGGGTAAAAAATGAAAAATTGTACAAGAATATAAAGAGGGCGATTTTCTTGTTGTTAAATCATTTGGTCATAAGTTGTCTAAAAAATACAAAGGTCCTTATAGAATTAAAAAAGTATTACCTAATGATCGCTATTTAATCACAGATATAGATGGATTTCAAGTTTCTTCTCTTCCATATAGTTCAATATGTTCACCTAATAATTTTCGAAAATGGTTTTCTTCTACTAGCCCATTCTTTGATAATGATGTCGATGAGGACATCTATAATTCATCTATAATGACCGAGATGTAGTAATCGATAGATGATATAAGCTACTAAACTACTTATAATATTACACTTATACATAAATCACAGTAGTCATTGACATTAGACATTTATAGTTGTGACATGACAGACAATATGTAAGATCATTCTGAATAAACCGTCAAACAAATAAGACGTGTATTACTTCTGCTCGCTACAGAGAAGTGAGTAGTAAGACGTTTCACTACTTACTTCGCGCTTCTCACTTTTTACAGCAAAAAGTGATAAATTTCTATCTTTTCAAGTGTCCAAGTGCCAAGTGTCCTATTCGGTTAAACGACCCTTTCGGCCAAATTACTCTTTCGGCCAAATGACTCTTCCGGCCAAATGACTCTTTCGGCCAAATGACCCTTTCGGCCAAACTACCCTTCCGGCTGAATGACTCTTTCGGCCAAATGACCCTGTCGACCAAATGACCCTTTCGGTCAAACGATTCTTTCGGCCAAACGACCCTTGCGGCCAAATAACTTTCGGCCAGATGGGTTTCAACCTAATGGTTTGTTCGGCCTAGTGGCATTCGGCAAAATGGCTTTCGGTCGAATGGGTTTCAGCCAAACGACCCTTCCCTTAATTTTAAAAATTCAATGTTGCTATTTTGATGGGATGAACATAGAAGCTAAGAGGTAAGGTCCAGGAGCAGAAACCCTTCATAGATTTGACCGTATGAACATAATTTTTGAGTGCAGCAGTCGATCTGAACAAGGTAAATCTATGATGATACAAGATAAATGATTAGAAGCCAGCAACAAAGTGCCAGGCTATTTTTTTGCCTTTCTCATATACAATTTATTTATTTATATTTAAGGTTAATAGCTCGATAAACTGGAACCACTTGCACAATGAGAATAAGTTGAATATACCAGTCAGAAATTCATTTTTAATTGATTATATTCATTCTGTTGAATTACAATCTCATGAGTATAACTGATAAAAAAATATCAGAGGTGATTAACATTTGGTTTCCTTATCTTCGGTAAAATCGTGGGAAAATCCTGCCATGCTGCTCAACGGTTTCTACTGATGTAAATAAACAGAACAATGAAGAACGTAAAACCTAGAGTAAAACCGAAATCTGGTAGGCACACATGTTCAAACAATCCAAGCATTCGTCCTCATTTTTCAAGCGGCGCAGCAGCCGCTACAACAACAGTTCCTTAACGACGAGCCCACCTCCTTCTCTTCTCCACCCCCACGCTCAGGGAAAGTGTCACTGACTTGCATCCTGCATCCCAAATGCCGTAGTCGCAGCCAAGCACACCAAAGGACCGAAACGGGCGCATACCACACAGGAAAGGATATTATTACATACACATGATTTAAATGCTTGAAGTGGAGAGGTACTTGAAATACTGCGGGTGGAACACGTGCATTTTTTTCCGAAAAGGGTTTCCATTCTCGATAAAGGATGGGAATTTATTTCTCAAGGAAGAACCAGAGAAAATGAAAACAAATTAACAAATGCGACAGATGAGGAAAAGATCTCCACGTCCGATCGAAGAGTGTCGCGGAGCAATATGAAAATACACAATCGACACTACCCAGGCAACGCAAAGCGGCACAGAGTCGGCCAGTTCCATATCGGTAGCTCTCAGCAGTCAGCATAGCCGGGAACATAACAATCGTGATGGAACGTAATCGACTAAATTAGTGCACTACAGTTTTATTTTTATGGTATGTGACGGATTCGAGTGGCGCACCCCATCGTAGTGGCGATGTCGTCGTTGCCGTCGTCATGGTTGCGAAAACATATCCAAGTAGCCTGACGACCAACCGCCGCCGCCGCCGGCACCATCCGCCACCAGCTGAACGAATGGAACGGTCGATTAGCGGCAGCCAGCGAAAGGGAGGAAGATTTAAAGGAAAGAAGTAACGCGCTAAACGACGTATTCAGTTTGATTGGCTCAATTGAAGTTGCTTGAACTGTGAACTGTGATATCGCGAGCACGGTTTTGATGTGCCTTGATTAACTTTCTCAGTTGTTTCACCGGATAAGGGACAGGATTGTTGATTGTAGAATGAACCGTTCAACTGATCCGTGTATTATGGATTAATATGTAGTTGTTATTAAGATAGGATAAGTAATAATTCCATTCGTGAAATTGTTTGAGCCGTAGATAAATACGCAGTTCACTAGTAAAGCATATTTTATACTACTTATAACACATGCAATTTCTTTATCTTGCGATAAAATATTACGCTCAATCATACAGCAAATTTAAATGATGATTAACACATTAGGGGTATACACTTAACGGCGTAGGTTGCTGCGTATCTGATTATAGAAATGTTTCGCACTCAATCACTAGGGACATATTTCAAATCGCCTATGAAACATTTCCATAAACAGATACACAGCAACCTACGCCGTTAACTGAATCCCCCTATTAATTTTATAAGTTTTGGCAAAAGTCGATGGTGTTAAAACTAAATGGAAGGCGTATAATCGTAGAATTCACATTCAATTCAAAAATTTTCGGTGGTGGAAATTGTGGAATTCACTGGTGGAAATCGCATTCAATTGCTTCAGAAAATAACCTATACTTATATGTACTTTTATAGTTCTAAGTAGGGGAAATGACGGCTTCGTCAGGTTTTGTTCTATTATTGTCAGGGGGTTTTCTATAACTAATTATACTCAAATTTGGCCTAAACATTCTTTGCATATCAAAGAAAATTGTGGCCATATTTCATAAAATTTGTTCAACAAAAACCCCCTGAGGGACAGCTTTGGCAGGTTTTGTTCTATTATTGGCAGGGGGGTTTTTGTCGACCAAATTTTATGAAATTTGGCCACAATATTTTTTGATATGCAAAGAATGTTTAGGTCAAATTTGAGCCAAGTCAGTCATAAAAAACCCCCTGCCAATAATAGAACAAAACCTGCCAAAGCCGTCATTCTCCCTATTGAATTGACAATTTTAAACAAAATCTCCTTAAACATTTTTAAGCATACTTCCCTGTTTCCTTCCCATGATCACACTGTACTCGGCTGGTTCCGTGTTCCCTCTGCACTGCTGCCCGCTTGAAAACAATACAAAATCTTCATCAGATTCCAGCGGATCTCACTCAATCAATGGGAAGAACCCCTTGACTATATGCATACCGCGGCCGGACAGAAGATGGTGTTGAAAGTAGAATTTATTTGAATTTATTATTATTATTGTTACTGTTAGCACTATTCAGATCGTTGTCTTATTCAGAACATTTCACCCGCAGAGGCCAATGCGGCGTTGTCTCCCATGATACGTACAAATATGATGGCCACATATATGGGCATCTATTTATTCGGGAGGTATGAGGATGTTATGGAAGCAGTTGAAACGAAAAATTGAGATTAATCGGAAACGATGAAATTCATCACTAATTGGCTAAGGAATGCTTTGCAACGAGCTCAATATTGAATCGGTGTCACTCGTTACGCATCACTGTCAGATAAATGCTCCGCTCTTCCGAATCTAAAAATGCATCACCGTTCGAATTGCACGTGCCGCTAAGTCGCCTGTTTGCTCTACTCCACAAACACAGTGGCACAGACCAACGCAGTAATTTATTTGCCCACGGATTTTTCGGATTCGATAAGCACGCAGGAAGAGGAGGCTGTGCGAGAGCGGCGGGCTGCTGTGACCGACGACGTCGAAGCTGACGGTGTAAGAGGCCTTATGTCAGCTATGAGGTAATATGCCATGCATAGTCATCAGCGATGATGTGGCATCCACCGATGGAGGCGGCGGCGAAATCAGCATCGATCAACCGGTACCGGGAACAGTGACCGAAAGTCGACCCATAAGATTTTTTCCTTGCCACAAGACGAGTTCCATTTTTATTCAAATTTTTGCTCAAAAACATGTCACTGTGCGGTAGGCAGGGATGTGGTGTTAGAAAAAATGAGCATATCTACAATGATGCAACTAAAACAGCTGAGCCAATGGCATAGAAGTGTATTCAGTTTCTACGGTTACCCGCTTTGCGCCACACAATTTCACATTTTGACGATAATCAGAACTGTCATCCCGAATCCGGTTCTAGTTCGAAATATTTCCCACCTGACGTGATCGGCCTGGAATATTCCCCGAATCGGTGCGGACTCATTTCTTTATTTGGTATGCAAAAGGTGTTATTTCCTGTACCTCAGCAAGGCACTCAAAATCACCGTACTCCCATCGATTCTTCTTTGATCGTGGTGTCGTCGTGTGGCCATTCCCACATTCCAATTGACTGGTGGGGTCCGCTTTAATGGTCATTGGTCTCCTTGCGCGTGCCCGCGCGACCGTTCGTTATACGGTCTGACAAGTGCGAATTATCATTTCCATGAGAAAATCAATCAGGTTGTAAACAATTGCTTCAACTTGAGCGATGACAAATATATCGATGACGACGGACGATGGCCGGCCGTCGTATTGCAGACACGGCGATTTTAGGGAGGGAAGGTCGCCGTCGCCAAGATTTGAATATTATGCCAGCGGATTCCGAGAACCCGTTCGATGTCGTTCCTATTCCTCTGTCCTGTCCTCAGGCTCGGGCAGGTGGTAGAGTGAGCTGTGCGCGTCGGAGGAAGAGTGTTTACCCATAACGAACTTGGTTATTCATGTTGCGTGCGCTTTCTCGGGAATTTCTCGATTGTTCAACGGCCACTATCGAATGGGAATCAGATTTACCCGGTGTACTATTGGCTGTTATTCCTGTTATTGTTAGCTTGGACGCCTGTTCAGAGGTAAACAATTGAATCAGTTACGTCAATAACTGTACAAGGTGGATTGTCTGTTCTTGTTATTACCTTTCGCCGGAACATTCGACATGCAATAAGATTTAAACATATAGGTACACTATATGGTACACTTGCTTCGGAGGCGACCTTGGATTCAGTCGGAAAGTCCAGCTTCCAAATTACGAGCGGATGAGACTAAGTAAGTGCGGGTTTGAACAAATATTCCGCACTAAACAGCCAAAAGTCTGTTTATATTGAAAGTAAACATATTTTTCTCAGCTCGATTTACTTGCGGAAACTCATCGACATTTTATGATACCATACTGTCTGCAGGGTTTCCATATTTATTCCATTTCCCACATGCTTGGCAAATGCGTCTGAGAAATGTAATGTCTAGCACGTGTACATGCTGCATTACTTGTGCATTAGACATGTTAGTTCTTTCAAAAAAGCACTTTTTCCGAATTGTTACTGTATTCATAGTAATTTTCATACTAGTTTCAAACTGTTTGTGGTTCATAAATTATTAAAATGGCTAATGCTATCGTTTAAGCATAGGGGAGCAGGAAAGTTAATATTGAATCACTCTAGTGTCGTGTCACATACAAACATGCATGTACACACACACACACACATGGACTGCGAAATGGTGAGTTGACATCTGGGAAGGAGCGACCTACACAGCTCTGGTCCTCACAAGTTCCAATCTCACGCTTTCACGGGTCTTCCGATGACAATCGACCGCCAGCTAAGGGTTTTGTACTTAGCTGGTAGTGCAGCCTGGGCACTGTTGTCCTTCTGACATCAGCTAGAGTGAGGGGGTGCGACCAAAGGGACCATCGTCCCTAACCCCTAATTCCAAGGCGTTAAGCGACCCGTGCCGAGGGGATGCATGGCCGGGGGTGGAATAATGAGCTAGACCTTTAACGGAGCCTGTGGGGTACCTGGGCACCCTCCACAGTAATTGTCCCTTACCGCGTCATGCTGGGCTCTGGCGTGGTGGACCTCTTTTCCCGAGCAACTCGTGGGACCAAAATGGAAAACCAAGAAAAATATATTAAGCTCTTTTAGTGGAATGTATTAAACCGTCTAAGACGAATTAAGTACTGTCCATTTAATTCCACTAGTTAATTTTCGTAATCTTTGCAGATACGTATTTCGACCACAACTGGTTGGTCATCGCCAGTGTCTTGTACGTCGAGTCAAAACAAGACACTGAAGACGACCACACAGTTGTGGTCGAAATACGTATCTGCAAAGATTACGAAAATTAACTAGTGGAATTAAATGGACAGTACTTAATTCGTCTTAGACGGTGGAAAACCAAGTTAATTCTTCAATTAGTGGTAGCAGTGTAGGCGACAACCTCTTCACAAGGGTTGTTCAGGTCTCCGCCTGCGCAGCGCCAGCGTGGGTCACTCAACCTTCCTCTCGGCTAAAAAAACGCCGGTAGGGGTTATTGACGGCCCATGGCTTGTGGAGGCGATGAACCGCAAACGCGATGGGCTTTCGGCCTTCGAGGTGGCGACGGAACAGCTGGACGCCATCATCGACTTTGCGTCATCGAAGAATAATATCAGCAAGGACCTCAAGAGGAGCTTGCAGAAACTTCGAAAGTCGATGTTGGACGCCAAGCTGGAGAGAACGGTCGGGAAGGCCAAGTGTAAACCCGTGAAATCCGTGGAGTCGAGGTCTACCCAGACTGAGGCCCAAGAATTCGCGGACTCGGGCAAGGTCGAATCAACCGAGGGCGTGCCAGCGAAGACGGTGGTGCCAAAGTCTACCCAGACTGAGGCTCAAGTATTCGCGGGCTCGTCGGGGGTGACTGCTCCAACGGAGCAGACACAAAAACGGGGGAGACAGTCTCCAGGGGATGAGCTCCCAGGGGGCCGCTCCAAAACGCGGAGGGTTACTACCCCGAACAAGGGTAGTGGGGCTGGGAAGCTGAACCCCGCCCAGGTACCTCCAAAACCGGGGGAGGAAGGACCTGGAGGGGGATGACGCCTCCTGGACCCTGGTCAAGAACAAGAGGAAACCGAAGACGTCAAGGGCCGAAAAGAAGGCCCAGGCGAATGAGGGTAGCAAGAAGTCTAGGGTAGGCGCCAATCGCTCAAGTCATCAAAACGGACGAGGCTAAGTACTCGGACGTCTTGAAGGCGATGAGGAGTGACGTCAAGCTCGGTGAACTCGGCGCCGACGTACGTCGAATAAGACGTACCCGGATGGGCGAGATGATCCTCGAGCTGAAGCGGGGCGTCTCGCAAAAGGGCGCCGTCTACAAGAAGTTGGCGGAGGAAGTCCTAGGCGAGACGGTCAAGGTGAGGGCACTCACGACGGAGGTGAATCTAAAGGTTAAAGACCTGGACGAGATCACCGAAGTCGAAGAGCTCGTCACGGCTCTGCGGCGACAGTGTGAAGTGGAGACGCCCACCGCAGCCGCTCGGCTACGGAAAGGTCCGGCAGGGACGCAGGTAGCATTGGTTCAACTATCTGCAGCGGACGCCTCCAAGGTAGTCAAGTTAGAGAGCGTCAAGGTGGATGGTCGGTGTGCCCTGTGAGCATACACGAGCAACCCGAAGTTTGCTTCAAGTGCCTGGAACCGGGGCACAAGCAATGGGACTGCAAAGGCCCTGACAGAAGCAAGCTCTGCCGACGCTGCGGATTGGAGGGACATAAGACACAATGCTGCACGAACCCTCCCAATTGTTTGATTTGTTCCAGCAAAGCTGCGAACAGCAAGCACCCCATGGGGGGTTCGATGTGCCCGGCGTTTAAGCGTGCTGCAAAATCACAGTGCAGGTAACGCAGCTGGCTTGCTCGGTCTCGCCCGAGTATCCGGTGTGCGCAGGTTCAGAGAAAACGGCGGAACACGTGTTGTTCGTGTGCCCACGTTTTCGCGCAATGCGTGACCGGATGCTGCGGGGATTGCGGCTATCCAAGTGATGGGCAGATTCCCTATCCAAGAGGTGGTAGACAGTTCAAGCTAGGGTTTCGTAATCTCCAAAAATAACGGGATCTTTGTGTGTAGCTGTTACGCACCCCCAAGGTGGACTTTGGAGCAGTGTATAACCGGATGCTGGAATCACTCACGGAGAAGCTGATCGGCCGAAAGCCGGTGATCATCAATACTTGGGCAGTGGATTGGGGAAGCAGACTGACTAACGCCGGAGGTTACAGTTTGCTGGAGGCGCTAGCTAAGCTGGAAGAAAGATTGGGCATTGAAGGTATCGATAGTACATTTCGCAGAGATGGCAGGGAGTCCATCATCGATGTCACGTTCTGCCTTCCGTCGATGGCGAGGAACATGAACTGGAGAGTTTGTGAAGACTATACCCATAGCGATCACCAGACGATCCGATATAGTGTTGGAACACGAACGCCGACGATACGACGGGAGATAAGGTCTACTTGGCGAAGATGGAAGACGAAGAACTTCGATAAGGATCTTTTTATCGAAGCACTTCGAGCGGACATCGACGCTACAAACCTTGACGCAGGCCAGCTGACGGAAACGCTAACGAGGGCTTGCGATGCGACGATGCCGAGGAAATTGGAGCCAACGAATAGCCGGCGGCCAAGTTACTGGTGGAACGAAAATCTTGCCAACCTTCGCGCTGCTTGCCTCAGAGCTTTTCAGAGGGCACGGTCTGAAATGGTCAGAGCGGAGCGAAAGATAGTTTTCCGTGAAGCTAGAGCGGCTTTCAAACGGGCGATCCAAATCACCAAGTTCAACTGCTTCAAGGAATTGTGCCGGGAAGCTGACGCTGATCCTTGGGGCAGGGTAGAAATATTTCACAGTCAATGCAGTGAAAAACATGGATCTCAGTATAATCTGCAGTGCAACTGGGTGCAGCCGAAAAATCATTTCCAACACCGACCATTCAATTTCGCATTCAGCCACTCACAAGTCGCTCTGACAGGCTGCTGCCTTACCGTATGACTGTGAGTGGCCCATTTAAACGCGTAGTGATTTTTTTCAATTTGCTGGGTGAATGTGTACATTTTGCTGTGGTAGATTTCATCTCGGCGGCGCAGTGGGTGATGTGAGTTCTGTTGTTTACTTTTCTGCCTCTCCGGGAATGTGAGGTTGATTTCAAAGCAGGAATAAAATAAAAAAAAATGATATAAAAAAAACATCACCTTCATCCAGTGCTGCCGAATATTTACAACCCTGCCTTGGGGTAACGCTTATCGAATCGTGACAAAGAAGATCAAGGGTCCTGCGACGCCAGCCGAAATGTGTCCGGACAAGCTGAAGATCATCGTAGACGGCCTTTTCCCGCAGCATGGTTCTACGACGTGGCCGCGTACGCCGTACGAAGATGAAGACCGAGTAACCGCTGCAGGTATGCAAGTCTCCAATGACGAGCTATTATCAGTGGCGAAAGGTTTGAAGATGAAGAAAGCTCCGGGTCCGGATGGAATCCCAAATGTGGCTCTAAAATCCGCGATTTTGGCGTTTCCGGACCTGTTCAGGATGGTGCTGCAGAAGTGCTTAGTAGATGGTAATTTTCCGGATACGTGGAAGATCCAGAAACTGGTGCTGCTGCCGAAACCAGGAAAACCGCTGGAGAATCCAGCATCGTATAGGCCCTTATCTCTGCTGGATACACTGGGCTTCTGGAAAGGGTTATCCTTAATAGGCTTACACAGTTCGCGGAGGGTGAGACTGGCTTATCGGAAAAACAGTTCTGCGCGGTAGTGACGATTGACGTCTAAAACGCGTTGAATAGTGCCAGCTGGGAGGCCATCGCCGCAGCGCTGCATGAAGTGCGAATCCCCGACTTTCTGTGTAAGATCCTTAGGAGCTACTTCCTGAACCGGATTCTGGTTTACGACATGAACTCGGGGGAGAAATCGATCAGGGTTACGGCCGGCGTTACGGCCCGATGTTATGGAATGTGATGTACAACGGAGTGCTGATGCTGAAGTTGCCCAAAGGTGTAAAGATTTACCGATTCGCGGATGATGTCATCCTAACGATAAACAGTGCGTCACTGGAGGAGGTGGAAATGCTGGTGGCGGAAGCGACCGGCGCAGTAGAAACTTGAACGAATGGAGTCAAGCTGCAGCTAGGTCACCACAAAACGGAAGTGATGCTGGTCAGCAACTGCAAAGTAATCCAGCGGATGCTAATTACCATCGGAGGGCACGATATCCAAGAAACATCTAGGTGTGATGATTGATGACCGGTTGAACTTCAGCACCCACGTGAACTATTCTTGTGAAAATGCGGCTAAAATGATCAGTGCGTTAGCAAGGATCATGCCGTAGGCGTCTTCTTGCGACAGTATCATCCTCGATACTAAGGTACGGAGTTCCAGCCTGGGGAGCTGCGCTCACGGCGAAACGTAACCGAAAGAAGCTGAATAGCGTGTTTCGTCTAATGGTTGAGTCGCGAGTGCGTACCGAACTATTTCGTCGGAGGCAGTTTGCGTTATCGCAGGGATGATTCCAATCTGCATAACCTTAGCAGAGGATATCGAGTGCTACCAACGGAGGGATACCAGAAATGTGAGGAAGGCGGTGAGACTGGACTGTGGTGAAGTGGCAGCAGGAGCGGGACAATGCGGATAATGGAAAGAGGACCCATCGGCTCATCCCCAATGTGTCGACGTGGGTAAACAGGAAGCATGGTGAGGTGAACTTTTACCTTACACAGTTCCTGTCCGGACACGGTTGTTTCCGCCAATATTTGCACCGGTGTGGCCATGCGTCATTGCCATTCTGCCCGCCGTGTATCAACGTAGAGGAGACTCCAGAGCACGTGATATTCGAATGCCCGAGGTTTGCGGAGGTACGTAGAAGAATGCCTGCCATAAGGGCGGACAACATCGCAGAGCGAATGTGTCGCGATGAAGGTACGTGGAATGCGGTAACCAGAGTCGTGACGCAAATACTGTCAGAGCTGCAGCGTCGATGGAGAAGGGACCAGCAAGACCAGTCCAGCGTCGGTTTGGAGGGAAATCTAGCACAATGAGCAGTGTTTGGTCTCGAGTCGTCGTGGCGCCAGCGAACCGAAAGTCTTCTGCCAACCGGAATCGTCGGACCGACCTCGGAACTCGAACCGCAAACCTGCTGAAGAAAGAAGAAGGAAGTGCCGCCAGTGCGGACGTCATCCACCACCGGAACTGGCGGACCACCTCTGCAACCCGAAGACGAAGTCGGCGCAATGCGCGAAAGCGTCCCATGCGATAGGCGCCGGTAGTCGTGGCACAATCAGTGCGGAAGTTTCCTTCGCCGGAGCTGGTGGACCATCCTCGACGCCGGGGGAAGTCAGAAGGATTCGAGTGAGGAAGTTTGTGGTACAACCGCTGAGGTATCGAGACAACGTAACAGTGGATCTCAGCAAGCCAGTTTAGCCTAAGCTAGGGGCCGGAATATTAGAAGAAGTGCATGAGCACAGCCCCCAGACCAGGGAAATAGATGGGGATGACGCCTCCTGGTCAAGAACAAGAGGAAACCGAAGACGTCAAGGGCCGAAAAGAAGGCCCAGGCGAATGAGGGTAGCAAGAAAGTCTAGGGTAGGCGCCAATCGCTCCAAGTCTAGGGTAGGCGCCAATCGCAATGCCCTAGTCATCACGGCGGACGAGGCTAAGTACTCGGATGTTTTGAAGGCGATGAGGAGGGACGTCAAGCTCGGTGAACTCGGCGCCGACGTACGTCGAATAAGACGTACCCGGATGGGCGAGATGATACTCGAGCTGAAGCGGGGCGTCTCGCAAAAGGTTACCCCGGACAACCTAGTTCGGAGGATGTGTAAAGATGAAGTTGGCTGGAACGCCGTTTTATCGGCTATCGCCCAAATCGTCTCGGAGCTACACAGAAGGTGGCGCGTGGACTCAAGGATGGCTAGTTCAGGCGCAAATAAGAGGTGGTCCAAGGGATCGGAGTCGGCTTCATGGGTCATACCGGTGGTCATGCTCTGTGGTCGAACTTGATCCTTTTATCGAACAAGTGGCCGCGCGAAGAACAACATGGTATCGTCGCTTTCGCGGCGTCGGTCAACCGGGCGGGTTCCGAGCCCGAGGACGGAAAGGGGTCCTCGTCAAGGCTGGGACAGGCGTAGGCCTCGCGTCGGCAAGTCCCTCTGTGTGCTGGCGAATAGGCCCTATCGCAGAAAGGTCAATTTGGGATGCACTCGGCATCATCATTCTTGATACCAGTCGTGCAGAGGGAAGCAGCGGCGAAGTCGACCCTTCCCACCTTCCGAGGACATAGGGCGCGGTAAGGCCACCTGGAAAGCCGGCAACGCGCTAGCACGATACCATGGTGTTCTTCTAGAAAAGCGAGTTACGATGTTCGGTGCTGCAAGGACACGCAGCTAACCTCGAGGGTGCGTTGTGCACTGGCCCTCCTTTGAAGCATTACTTTCTGGTTGTACCGAAGGGACTATGGGCTTGGCGGCAATGGAAACGGTTTAGCGGGTCGGGGATGTAGTCCTGCCTCCCTCGGTGATCCCTAACCCCGCACTTCCTGGTCAACCCAGGATGTCTGTTGAGCAGATTCCCCCTCCATTGTTTAGGAAGAAAAAAAACACACACACACACACACACACACACACACACACACACACACACACACACACACACACACACACACACACACACACACACACACACACACACACACACACACACACACACACACACACACACACACACACACACACACACACACACACACACACACACACACACACACATCAACTCAATTTGTCGCGCTGAGTCGATTAGTATATGACACTATGGGTTAAACGACTCGGAGCTTCTATCAACATACTTTACGTATACTTAGTAGCTTGAGCTTGATTGACTGCTCGTAGTTGCTACTACATTATGACCAGATCAGCTGTTCTTGCACAGGGAACCAACAGATGTTTGCTTGGGACTAGCACACATCTTCAATGTACAAGTACTGGTGATCTCATTTGTTAGGTCACACTGGCGCCTGCCACGGCAGAATGCAAGTCAATGTAGGGAAGGGGAGGAAATGATGATGCAATCACTCGCCCACTGCAAGCCGAATATACCTCTGCACTTGCCACGAGTTCATGCGGAATTTGTTGGAATTTCTGGGTTAGGTTGGAGAGGCAGAGGTCCGTCTTGGTTAACGAGCTGCCAATGTGATAGATAGGAGAAGGTAACTGATTGAATTTCTAATTGGATGTAGGAAACGGATCTATAGTTCATTTCCAATTCTAGCAGATTACTGTTAGAATACTCAAGTTGAAGGTATAGGAATAAGTAATGGAAACGGTATGGAAAGTCCATTTCCAGTTCTAGCAATTGCTAGAACATGAGAAATAAAGAGAAAGATACAAAGTAGGAGAATGGAACGGACCTGGGATTGAACCCACGACCTCCTGCGTATGAGGCAGAAGCAGTAGCCATATGACTACCAAGCCCGCCATATACTTTACGTATACTTAGTATGCGACAAAGGTGAAAAGTAGGGCATACATTGAGAAGCAAAGTAGGAAGGAGCTGATCCTCGAATTGACCATACAAACCCTCCTTATTTAGTCAAAAGTGCCAGTTGACATGATTTTTTTTCTTTAATATCTTTAGAACATCAATTTTGTTAATTACAATTTTGGCCTTACTTTAGAAAAATAAAATTCATATGATTTTATTTAATGGAATGCTAGTTTAAAGGCGAATTCCAGACTAGTCAATTTGAAGTCGTATGAAAATAATAAGATCATAGAACTAAACACGACCTACACCCACATGCATGCATTTATTATGCTCATAATGCATACCCAAATACCTGTCTCACTCATAATTCCAATTGACGTCATCGCCATCCGCGATTGATTAAATTTGTGCCACTCGCAATAGTATAGTGGTTCGCCGTCATTCGTCCTACCCCACATCCCCAGCGACTAACCATTTCGGTTATGTAGGGCTCGGTAAGTATATTTGCCACACAGATTGAGTGGATTGGATAGGGGTTGCTGGAGCTGTTACGTCGTCACCGTTGTTGTCTCGATCATTTGTGTACCGATTTCCTCCCCAGCCAGCCGCAGCTCCCCAGCAGCAGCCAAACCGGAGGGATGTCTACCGCCGTGCCGCCGCGGCAGGCTGCTGTGCAATGCATTAGGCCGAGAGCTCTACGGAGCCCAGCGCGACTGGAGACGCAGCAACTTGACATACTCTCACTCGAATAGGAAAACGGCCTTTCAAACTTCTTCGGCTGGGTTTCGTTCAAGCAGGAAAGAAAACACGAAGAAAAAACCAGAAAGCATAACAATGCCACTCTGCGGTGGGTTGTTGGAGGAAAACTGTCGGGTGGATGTGGGGCGAGGCAGGCTTGGGGCTGCTCAGCCGGTTGTCGGTTGGTGGGTTATGATGTAATGGCTGATGGTGCTTTTTCGGCACTCCGGAAAGCGGGACAAGATCAAGTCGGACAGATAAGAAAAAGCGATCGACGAGGGGTGAGCGAGTTACTGCAATCGACCAAAAATCCGTGTCTATGGTTATGAAAACAGAAGTGGAAACTAGGTTACGACGATCACCGTGCAGACGTATCAGGGGCGGAAAATTTCAACGATCGTATGTCATTTGCATAGAAGCTTTTTGTGGCAAAATGAAATGGAAAGCCTAACAGTGCATTGTATCACCACCAATGCAATGAATTTTTTTGCTAGGGGGTAATCAAATTGTGTGAAAACGAAGTTTTTTTTTTCGAATTAAGTATTAGACGGAAAGTACTGTAGCCGACTATTCAGCGGAGATCCAAATACGCGTGTACATGAAAAATACGTAGTAAAATAGTAAAAAAAAAATAAACTCAAAATAAACTAAAAAATAAGCGGCAGTATAAGTGAAAGCATTAGAAACTTTAAATAATTGAAAATACATTATTAGCTCGACTGTTCTCTCTTACTTGGCAAAATTGTACAATGAAGTATAACAAATAGTTACAATATCGAACGATCGTTTCGATGTACAATAAAGATCAGTTTTATACAGATTTCCCATGTGGTAGGAAATAAACAGATGATTGATTTGCATTGGTCTTGTCTGAACATCCTCATGTTGAGCAACATGATTTATGATGCCGACATAGCATAACCAACCTGCCATGTACGATACTAACAGTGACCTACTGCGATTCGACGCGGCGTAGCGGCGACGAGTGTGTCGTGTTTACGCTGACATTTAAATTAGGGAAGACATCTGACACGACTCGTGCATCTTATAGCCGAAGGCGATTGTTGATCACAGTGGGCGTTGCGATGCCATTTTTTGCTTTGTTCCGGTCGAATGCTGTCTTCGTCCACCGGATTTTTGACGTGTGAAAGGTATGAGTTGTTACGAAATGAAGTGACGAAACTCATCAAACCAATGTGGGTGGACCCTATGTAGTAAAAACTATTAATAATGCGCTGATATTCAATTAAATTAATGACATTTCTCACTTTGATTAGATTAACATGTTTAGACTTTCATACATTATTTACACTTAACGACAAAATTAGAAAAAAAAATGTACCGTAATCCGGGGGAACATTGATCACTGGGGTAACTTTGATCAGTTTTACCACTTTTAAAAAATGAATAATATATTATTCCCTGTTATCACAATTACTTATTATGAGTCAGGTATCTTAATCTTGACTAAATTTGCTGCTTAATGATATAACCTTCGGATGAATTCGCATTTATTTTTCGCCAAAATTTGAACAATAAAATCAACATTAATTTTTGAACTCACAGCAAGCTGCCAAAAAGCACTCAAAACAAGTATAATAACAAAAAAATCAAGCTCGTACCTATAGTTATGTGATAAGCAATCTTATTTTATATCCAAAGATTTTGTTTCAAAATTTTGATATACATTGTTGAAAAACCAGATAATTCCACTAGTGGTGATGATGTCTTCCTCGAAACACTCGATGCACATCACTTCAGCGTAAGAGAATCTAACTATAATTGCCAACATTAAGGCTTTTGCATACGCTTTCTCTATAGATAAATGATCGATAACCCAAATTGAAATTTTAACAAAATTATCAAATAATCAAGAACAACAGCCTTATACTTTCTACATATAGAAGTACTCGTTTGAAAAATATGAAAAAAGCTATGATTTCACTTACGAGGGAAATATTTACAAAACAATTAAAAAAATGATCAATGTTCCCCCGGATTACGGTATTCGCGATGTGTTGCTATTGTAGTTTTCGACATCTAAAATCGACTGGTGGCTGCCGTTAGTTGATTTATTGGGAACAATCTGAGTTTTCTTGTGAACCTCCCTCGTCGCTTTAAAGGCGTTGAAGTTATTTTCATATTTGCATGGATGCAATCATAGAAAAAAGTATCGAAAACTCACCCGGTCAGCCCAGAATCACAATTCTTATGCTAAAATAAGCCTCCTGTCATATTCGCTAATTCGCTGCTAAATCGGATAAAATTTCTAGGAGGCTCAAATCGATTTAGCGTTTTTGGGCAATTTTCAATATTGCAAAAAAAAACTAACAAGAGATATAAACGCCAAAAACCATCGCAACAATCTCTAAACCAGTGGTGCTCAGCATTGTGTGCGTTTTTTGCCTTAATTTGCTTGTCACACAATAAAAATGAGCCTTCACCTTACAAGTTAGTACTTGGGCGAAAGCTTTCAAATATATCTATCAGCTGAGGATATTAAAACGAATATTGGTGTTAAAATCACTCCGTACGACTTGAACAAAGTAAAATTACCCTGCGGCCCGCGGGCCGCACTTTTGTTTTGCTTTGATCGTTTCGTACGGAGTGAATTTAACACCAATATCCGTTTTATTACCCGCAGCAGATAGATATATTTGAAAGCTTTCGACCAAATGCTAATTTGTATGATTAAAGCTCATTTTTATTGTGTGAGAAGTAAATTAAGGAAAAAAACGCCCAAAGTGCTGAGCACCACTGCTCTAAACGGAAGCTTTTGGTGTGCTCTGCAGGTCTTGTGAACATTGCGTTTCGTTCCGTTTTCGTTTTGATCATGTTAATGTGATTTTCATGGTTTTAAGTGCAGAAAAACACTGTTTCCCCTGAAAGTCGTTGTTCTACAAAATTCTCGAATTTATTACAAGTCATTGCTCATTTATTATATTGTTATTCCTCTTTTTTCTCTGAGCAACATTCACTTTTCAGAATATCGCCTATACGTCAAATTATGCGTACTTTTATTTATTGGCGGGGGAGTTTTTTTTACGCTTTTCGTAGTTTGCCGATGAAATAGAGAAACGCGTAAA
The DNA here is from genome assembly GCF_024139115.2 of Armigeres subalbatus. Taxonomy (NCBI): domain Eukaryota; kingdom Metazoa; phylum Arthropoda; class Insecta; order Diptera; family Culicidae; genus Armigeres; species Armigeres subalbatus. The sequence continues at coordinate 451,293,111 of NC_085140.1, forward strand.
AAGAAGTCCATCGCAAGAAAAAAAATTCATGCGCGCGACTTCATAGTTGCAATCAGTGGGGTAGCCACAGGGGTGGTTTTGGGCATAAAACCCCCCCAGAGACAAAATTTTTAGAAGAATTTTTTTTTTTTCGAGAAAAAAAATGTTCAGGAACCACCCCTCCCCCCAGACCATTTTTTTTGGCTACGCCACTGGTTGCAATGAATTAGTTGTGGAAGAATTTATTAAATACACACGGACGTTTGTGAAAAGGACAGTTCGGCTATGAGACGTATGAGACGTTAATATTTTTTCAAAGCTTCTTGAAATCAGATAAAATGATCATTGTTGACTTTCTGGATTAGGATTCGCGAGAATTAAGAGACCTTTCAGCTCAAACCTGAGCTTATTCCGATTCAATGAATCATACCCATGGAAGTCGTTCCAGCCGACGAGGGTATCCGACCCAAGAGTCGTATACAAGCGGTCAAGAAACCAGCCAAAGCCACCTTTAAGATAATTCTTAAGCATCGCTAACCGCTTCCGCCGCGATCTTCGCCAAGATGCCTATACGACATGCCGACAAGTGATATTCTGCGATCCGCCCCAACGAACAAAGGACTAGCAGACACCGCCACTGGAAGCTGATACCGCCCCCCTCAAGAAAGCCGAGTAAAGCTCGAAGTGCCTGGAGAAGCTGAGAATTTCACTAATGAGGAAAATTGGATGGTCCCAGAACACCCTCAAGAGCAACGGCATCGAAAGTAGATTCGGAAAATGTTTAGTATCAATGTATGTAGTCATTATGAAGTAACTAAAATAAAAATTCTTCTGGATTGACTATGCTATGTATTCTTATATTCTTCAACTAATTTGAGAAACCTAAAAGGGGTAGGGGTAAAGTAAAGAGGTAAGAAGTCTTGTAAAAAGTACACATTTTACTTCTGTTCTCGGAGTAAAAATTACACACTTTTGACTTGTACAAAAGGAGTAAAAAGTATGCATTTTTTTATGTAGCGTACTTTAAAGTTCTAAAAGAGTATATTCAGGTTACCGTGTACCGATTTTCTGTCACAATCGTACCGGTTGCTGATTGGTTGGAAATCACAATCGATTACTTCGATTGGCGGCGGCGCGTTTTTCGTAGGGCAGCATGTTGTTAGTTTGGCCGTGTTGCTGGTTTGTAAAGTTGATATTAAGCAATATACGTGAATGTTTGAGTTCGAGTTTTTTGGCACAAAATTTATTTATATCGAACTGCCAACGCCATTCTCAATGGTTGAATAGATTAAAAACTGTTAATTTTAGGCATTATCAATCACTTTTCTGTCATTTTAGATCTAAAACTATTTTTTTTAATTAGCGAAAAACTGTTAGTCTTTCATTCTTCTTACATAATTACTGTACTGCTCATAAAAAATCTACTCTTCCGGCCATTTTTGGTCGCAACGAAAAATACGAAACGAACAAACTTTCAATTAATAACTGAGGTTATGCTAATAGAATACCAAGTGAAAAACAGGTCAAGTCCCAGTTGAAATGTAGAGCCATTGAAGAAGAACAATAATAATAATAAGAAGTTATTACGATATCTGTAGCCAAAAATGGTCTTCCCAGGGAAAACAATAAGTATGTTCAGTAGCACATAAGCATAACAGTATATGGAGACGCAGGAGGTACATTTGTGCAATAATTCATCTGGTGACTAAATTTTTTAGGCAATTTTAATCATATCCGTTTAAATGAATAAACGTATCAAACGTATTAAATAAACAAGTGTGTAAGAATTTGTATGGTAACTTGTACCTTATTACACGTTGGGAAGTACGCGTTTTTGGTTAACATGTTGAATATCGCGATTCTCACAATTGTCTTATCCAATTCTTGTAGTTTGATATGTTTCCAGGGATGTTCATTTTTCTTTGCAAGATCGAATGGAGTACGAACCTACTTCAACTTGAGGAAAATTTACAAATTCAGAAATATTTCATAACGGAAATTAACTAAGCATGTCCGTTCACACATGTTTCTAGAGCCACTGCGTATTCCCAAATTGGCTTAATTATACCTAATTATATTATTAATAACATACTCTTTTATGAACTAGTCATGCATAAGAGATAAAATACCAAAGACAAAATACCAAAAATTATTATGCTCAATACTTGAGCCATAACATACTTACTTGATTCTTGATGGTCTACAGCTCTTCGATGAACCTACGCCGAATGGAGTATCTTTCTCTACTGAACGCGATTCTGGGCCAATCGCTTCCAGTCGCCCTGAACATTAAGCGCCCTCAGGTCCTCTTCAACTGCAAAAGCCATCGTGTACGCGCGGCCTTCAACGAAGCCTGAGGCCTCTTCCGGGTTTTCTACTAAATATTATCTTCGCTTGACGTTCTTCTGACATACGAACAACGTAGTCTGCCGTGTTGTATAAGCTTAATAATATCCAGCCATTTATACACCTGGTACAACTCGTGATTCATGCGACACCGCCAGATCAGGGTAGAAATATTTCACAGTCAATGCAGTGAAAACATGGATCTCAGTATAATCTGCAGTCGCCTTCTTCGCCGCCGTGGTGAGTGCGACTGGGTGCAGCCGAAAAATCATTTCCAACACCGACCTTTCAATTTCGCATTCAGCCACTCACAAGTCACTCTGACATGCTGCTCAGTTCGCTCCTTACCATATGACTGTGAGTGGCCCATTTAAACGCGTGGTGAATTTTTTCAATTTGCTGGGTGAATGTGTACATTTTGCTGTGGTAGATTTCATCTTCGCGGCGCAGTGGGTGATGTGAGTTCTGTTGTTTACTTTTCTGCCTCTCCGGGAATGTGAGGTTGATTTCAAAGCAGGAAGAAAATAAAAACATGATATAAAAAAACATCACCTTCTTCCAGTGCTGCCGAAAATTTACAACCCTGCGCCAGATACCGTTCTCCTGTTTATCACCGAGTATTGTCCGCAGTACCTTACGCTCAAACACTCCGAAAGCTCTCCGGTCAGCCTCTTTTAACGTCCATGTTTCATAGCCGTATAGAGCCACCGGAAGAATTACAGTAGTGTAAAGCGGGAATTTTGTCTTCGGGATTTAATCTGGTTACGAAGTCCGTAATAAGCCCTATTTGCAATACGCCTTTTCACCTCGCGGGTAACATTATTTTCGCACGTCACTAATGTTCCAAGATACACAAATTCTTCTACCACTTCAAATTTTTCACCATCCATCACCATTTCGCTACCACCACCCACGTTGATTTTGCTGGTATTGACGGTGAGTCCAATCCTCGCTGTCCCCCTCTTAAAAGGCACAAAACCCTCTTCCACGACACGGCGATCAATCCCGATAATATCGATATCGTCCGCAACTTCCAGGAACAAATGGGATCTTGTGATAATGGTTTTGCCGGAAAACATGAACAAAACTTGAAATCAATAAACAGATGATGTGTCTACACGTTATACTCCCGGAAGTTATCAAGGATTTGTCTCAGGGTAAACATTTGATACATCGTTGATCGGCCCTCACGAAAACCTGCTTGGTATTCGCCGACGAAGGACAAGTGGTCTCAATTTGTTGAACAGAATACCGGACATAATTTTGCACGCCGAATTAAGGAAGGTTATTTCTCGGTAATCGGAGCACTCCAGTCTGTCACCTTTCTTAAAGAGAGGGCAAATGAGGCCGTCCAACCAGCTAGCAGGCATTTCCTCATCTTCCCATATTTTCGACATAATATGGTGCAGAACTTCTTAAAGCTGCACACTGCAATGTTTGTGAAGTTCAGCCGGGAGCTGGTCCTTCCCCGCATCCTTATTATTTTTCAGCTCTTTAACAGCTTTTTTAGCCTCATCTAGTGTAGGTGACACCACAGCTTGTCAATCGTCGCTAATATTTATTCAGTTCACTGATGCACCGTCACTTCCACTATTCAACAAAGTCTCGAAGTGTTGCTTCCACCTGGCACCCACTTCGGTTTTATCTGTCAGCCAGAGATGGCGCTGTCTTTCTTCGCACGCCATTGACAGACTCATAGAACTTCCGCATATCGCTCTGCTCCATTTTTCCCTGTGCCTCGATAATCACTTATTATTCATATTCTTTCTTCTTCCTGCGGTGGGTTCGTTTTACGGCTGCTCTTGCTTCCTTGTACCGATCTCTATACGATCGGGTACCCGACACCAACATCCGGCTTCTGGCAACATTCTTTTCGTCTGCCACTTTCTGACACTCCATATCGAACCAACCCGTCCTGGGTCACCTCTGTGCAGTGCCTTCAACTTCTCGTGCTGTTGTGTTCACCGCTCCATGGGTCGACTCCCATAGATCGTTGATGTCGCTAACGTTGATTGCACTTATCCGTTCGTCGAGCTTCTGGCGGTACTCAGCCGATACTCCTTCTGCCGACAATTGTTAGATATTGTAACGCATCGTTCGTTGAGCGTTAGCATCTCCGAAAACAATTTTCACGTCATGCTTTGGGTACTCTTCAAGCCTATCAAGACATTCATAAAACGTGTCCTTCACGTCGTCGGATTTATTGTTTATCGCTGCGTAAACGTTGATATGGCTGTAATTGAAGAATTTGCCCCGTATCCTCAGCACACAGATTCGTCGCTAATAGGTTTTCACCGCATCACTCGCTTCATCTGCTTGCCCATCACTACGAAACCAACTCCATGCTCTGATTTTCCGCCGCCGCTGTGATAGATGTTATACTTGAATGCAGTGTTGGTCGTAGGGTCCACGGCTCGGAATTCACGTTCACCGGATCTAGGCCATAGGACTTCTTGAATAGCGGCCACGTTCACTTCAACCTTCTGCAGTTCACGAGCCAAAAGGCTCACTCGTTCAGGTTCATTTAGGGTCCTGACATTCCAGGGGTACCGAGTTTCCAACCATAGTCCTTATTTCGTTGCCGGATCGGTTGCCAAAATAATGTTCTCTTTTGCATTCGTTTCCGACATCCTAATGAGGACGTTTAGTCAACGACTAAATCAACGACGACTAATCAATTACTGTCGATTCTTGTCAATTCTTGAATCGATTAATCGTTGGGTAGCAATAGATTAAAAATAAATCAATTATCACAACAATAAATCGATTAATTTGCGACATTTCTAAAAGCAATAGGTTTTCCCCTGATTTGTTACGGACGACACGTAAGTCCTTTTCCGATGGCACGAGGCCACATAACTGCATTCGAAAAACATGATGTGTCTCCCAACTTTAAAATTTAATGACTATACTGCCATACTGGTAAATCATCAAAATACAAGTTTTACAAAACGAGAACTTCAAGAGTGAGGAGTAGATGTACGCACCAATGGAAGATAAAACGGAACACAACTAAAACTCAGGTTACAGCCTTCCCCAAGTGATGGATCATTCTGCTTACGAACAAATAGGTCAATTACGCCAAATGAGACATTACTTTTCGGTTACCATTCAAAGAACTGAAAAAAGAAGAAACAGTATTTCGAAAATTTACGGAAAAAGAGTTATTTACAGTTCGAATTAGTTATAATCAGGATGATCATCCAGCTAAATTAGTTTTAGACAGTAGTAAAAAGTAGAACAAATAGTAATTAAAATTAAGAAACATCTTAAAAAGTAAATGTTTGCTGCGCAAACAAAAGCTGTATCAAAACAAAAAAATATATTGCAAAAACAATGTGGTAAAAAATAGTTCATTTAACGATGTACGTAATACGAGTATGCCAGCTTAGGCGTTTTTTTATCCTAAATTTTCATCTCACATAACAAAAATGAGCTTTTACCATACAATTTAGTACTTGGAGGAAAGTTTTTAAATATGTCACTGTCTTAAGACGAGTTTAATACAATTCCATTTAACTCCACCACCTCGTATTACTTTTTAAATATGTGTTAAATTCACTCCGTAGGAAATGATCAAAGAAAAAAATAAGATGCATTGTAATTGTTGATCTGACCCCCTACCCTTTCGATTCCCCATCGACCAACTAAGCTGAAGTTAAAGTTTCAGCATCCCGACACTCTAAAGGTCTAGTTAAATAAGAGAACTGCTGAAGTTTAATCGCAACATTGTATGCAATCTGTTGAAAAATTACTCAAACCCAATGAAGCAAGAACAGAACACACGATACCTTCTATGTCCACTCTTTCGGAAGGATACCTTTCTTCAACCTATCAGTGCAAGACAATTTAAAAAAAACTCCCAAAAATTCCTCTCCTTTCAGTTCAACTGGGCTGTCCAGTGCTTCGATTCGAGGTAGCACCGTTTCGGGATCATTAATTACGATCCCGACACAGAAAAAAAGTACTACACATCAGAAGCCGGGCGCAACAACAACAACCGAAGCAACATCATCACGTCAAACAGGAAATGGGTTTCTTTGGGATATGTTCTTGTCTTCTGGTGACCCACCGAAAGCCGAGATTCGAGCAGCGATCGGCTTCGGTTTGAGTGGTGCACAGCCGTGGCGAGGAGTCAAATTTCATAAAGGTTTCAGTTTTTTCGGCCTTCTTTAGTTGCGTGGTAAAGGATCTCGACGGTTTTTTTGTCTGGTTAGTTGCTGTTCATCTAATGTTTACACATAAATTTCCCGTTTTTTCCTCGCTCTGGTGACGACCGAAAGGTTGAAGAGCAGATCTCGGTGGATTATGAGTGGTGTGGCGTTCGCAAGTTGGCATATGTGTGTTTAAAGACATGGATGAGGGAGTAGCGCGAGTATGTAAATCACCAACCAAATGAGTCAAGTGGTTGCCCCGAATTGTTGCGGAGATTTTCGTTTTTTTTTCTCCTAATGAGCAGTTGAGCAACAAATGGGCTGAGAGGAAATTTGTTTCCACCAGAACAAATCGTCCAGAAGGCGACTAGAAAGAGGGAGGAAAGTTTCTGACTGGAAAATTATCTCGATATAATCATGCGACTAATAAGCACGTTTGTTGGGTAGGAGTTGGTAGATCAAGTGGAGTTTGGATGATAAATGATTCATAATCACTATATAGATTGCTGGATCGCGGTCCTCATCGTCAATGCCAGAGAGAAATGTTCAAAGTGGAAAGTAATACTGCATTTCCGCTACTGAAGTTTGAACAGGAATGCTGAATGGTGGGATTTTCTCGATCTCGATTCTGAGAATTCGTCGACATTTTCAAGTGATTTCGGCGATTGATGGAGCTGCAGATCAGCATGAAGATGATGTGATGAAGCCAACAAAACTTTTAGCACAGATTTTGAAACATGAACCCTTGACCTCGAGTTCGAACCGGATGGCATCAAATTCATGGAACCACTCATCACTTGGAAACGGGTATGGTCGCATGGACGATCATCGATGGGTGCGAGCAGATCAATGAGCTCAGCATGGAAGGGGGAAAGTATATTGGGTTTCACTGTGCCCCTCTATCTCTGGGTAGAGTTGGGGTTCTAACTGAACGGTGGATGAAATTGAAACCCAACCACCATCATCATTGGTAGGACTTCCCGAAAATATGTCAAACAAGCTCACCCACTACTGCCCAGAAGCAGACCTTAGTAAAGTGGTTTCAGCTTTTATTTTTGGCGAGCGGTCCTGTTCCGAGAAGCTTGATGAAGCATGGACTTGTAGATGTTTAACCTTAGTTAGATCTTGAGGTTAATACCGGCGGGGGACCGAAATCAACGTTCATTCAAATGTGCAACGTGCGAAATTCAACCACCACCACAATCGTCAACAATTATTTATTTAAAATTTTCGGATAAGAAATCGAAACTCGTAGTGATTAGTTATTTTGGAAATGGCATTGGAAAAATGCCTAGAAATTATATAACTTTAATTAAAAACAAAACCGCGATGATAGATATGTATATATATATATATATATATATATATATATATATATATATATATATATATATATATTTCTTGCATAAATATTCAAGCTTTTAGTGTTTGGCTGGCTCTAGTTTACAACAGTTACCATATTTTTTTAATGTAAATTCCAACAGCTGAATGATCTAAGTTGTCAGAACTTAGATGTTTGTATTTCTTCCATCACCTATATAAGCCTAATAGAAGAGATACTACTTTTGTTATAACTCATGTGTATCATGCTCAAAAAGAACATTCTAATAAAGTGTAATTATAGAAAATGGACGGGGCTTCATTGATTTAGCGCTTTTGATAGAAATTAAACCAAAGACGGACATATTTGCTAAGTTCCTATCATGGTGCTAAAAAGAGTATTATTTGATAAAAGGTAGTTTCAGCAATGGTTCATAAGTAACCAAAGCTAAAATGGTCTCTATCGTGTTTGAAATTCGAAATGTGATCTCGAACAACTATTTTCAATATATTCCATTAAATGTGTCTTTTGCCTTTCTCGTACACTAAGTGCACCGCTAAATGTTCGCTACAAAGACAAACTTTGTATACATACATACACTGACACGATACACTTGATTGCTCGGGATCGACGTTGCGGATAGAACTCATTGAAGAGACCACAGTGGTTGACTCAAACAGTTTGGAAAGGGGAACTCGGCCGCATGCGCTTCGGAGGTAATTAGCCATCGGTTGGTCCTGAATTTTGGGCTTCACACGGAAACACATTCATGATCCACCTGTCTTACGCGGATCCAGACGCTTGGGGGCCAAAGCCGTTCTGGCCGAAACAATTTTCTGCTGACCATTGATTTCCGATGGTAGTAAACGACGATATGTCTTGTGAAGGTGTCATGAATATACGGATGATTCCGACTATCTAGTACAGCTACACTTTCAACTGGCCATACAATATACCGTCGATAAGTTGCGGGTTTAGTCCAGAAATGTTTGCACCTGACCGTGCTTGGCGTTGTGTACAAACTCCCGTGAAAAAATCTCTTGTTGACATTGCGCTCCGTTGTACTCTTGGAAAATAATATACCCATCTTTCTTGCCTGCTCGATTTAGTGGTGACGAATGCTATTTAAACCGACGGATATAGGCCTGTTTCAAGGTTTCAAGGTTTCATTCCAAATCAACGTTGTTGATACTGCTTTCGCCAATCTGCTTGGAATGATGCCAGCATTTCCGATTCAACACCAACCAAATCGGTCCGTGGAACCAGCGCATTTCTAACTGCATTTGTGTCGCCAGCATGCCGTTAGAAGGGTGGCTTCTCTAGCAACGTGTTTCTATTTACTTTATTTCGTAACGTGCTGAATTGCTAGGCTAACCAGATAATTTCGGTGAATAAACAGGACTAACGCACTCGCAAAACGGGACACGTCAAACCACCTTGTGACAAAGTGACAAAGCTGTGTGTGGAAATTTCAGAATTCTAAGCTTAATTTTCATTTTCCGTGAAAAAGGAAGAGAAGTATTTAAGAGTGAATAGTTCACCACCATTACCTTTTAAAGTTGTGGAAAAATACTATATTTCACTCTTCAAAGGTACTTCAAATTACGCATTTTTCAATATTAAAAATAATACAGTCAAACCTCCATGAGTCGATGTTCTTTGACTCGATATCGACTCATGGAAGTAAATTATGCCATATTAAAAAATATTTTCTGGGCTACTGTGATGGTCCCTTCAAACAGCTTCCCAGGGATTTTCTATTCCACATCTCGATATTTCTATGAGTCGATGGTCCCTTCAATATCGACTCATGGAGGTTTCACTGTATTTGGAATTTCATTTTAATCCACTCTTAAACATGCCTTAAAGATTCTATTATTGACCAATATTAAAAACTTATTCAATTCTGAACAATTGAAAATATAGCAAAACATAGTTAAAGTACACTGCCTACAGGCGGTCTGGGATATTAGAGCTAAGAAAAATAGTAGTTTGTGCAACTAGTTGCAAAAAGATGATTTTTTCAGCACGAGTTGTACGTTGCAAACATGTTGCAAATATTTTGGCGGTAATTGAAAAAAAAAACAAAAATACGAGCGAAAAAATCGTGTAAAAACATAATTCTATGTTTTTTATTTCATTTATTTTTTCCCGTTGATATGGTTGGCACATGAGAATAAATGTCAAATCAGTTGTTTTTATTTGGAACCGATTTAAATTACCTAACACATCGGAATCATTGTCCCCTGAGAGACCACCATGAGACCAAACATGATCTTCCAAAAAGGTGCAATTCATGCAATTTCGCAGCGGAAAATAAATAGTTAAAATAAATCCTGACCAATGTAAAGACAGGTTTGCAGCTTTGAGATTTACGCAGGATTTTTGTACCAATGGGCCGAAAATTTAATTTTCCATAACACGATCTTATAAATCTCGCCCATTGGAAACACATGGGAGCAACATTTACAAACAAATTCCTGAGCATCTGTAAACTAACCTTGAAGAACGTGATCAAAATCCGACCGAATTTTCCCGAGGTTTAAAACTGCCTTAAACTCGATTTTGTTCAGTTGATTTATTAATTTCTGTATATAATTTTAATAAATTATTTGTTCATGTCGTCTTTTTTTTTTACAGTAGATGATTTTGAAATATTCAGAATTAAGGCTAGTACGCTGCTGATAAGTACTGTCCAAATAGATAGGACTGCTGACAAGTAGAGAAAATTTCGTACACCAATTGCGTAAGCACTTTGGGGGTGAGGGGGGACCCGCCATTTTCTTACGCGCCATATAAATAAAAAATTTGTTTGGGAAAAATCTTACGTGGTGGGAGGGGGGTTTAAAAACCCAGAAAAATTGCTTACGTAATTAGTGTACGGCCCCTAATGCTTATGACGCCTGCTGGGTAAAGTAAATGGAGCTGTCTCTTTTCCTTGTGAAAAAATATTCCCCATAAAAAATTTGACAGCTCCGAAATTTCACCATCACCCGACGAAATAGAGTGCAAAGAAAATCGACCAATTTTTACACAAATATCGTCGAGTACTTATTTTCGTCGGTATATTTTTTGGACTACCAAATAGATGCATACACAATTCTTCTATTTTTGTACCGATTTCGTCGTACATCATTGTCCCTTCTATTTCATCGTTAGATTTATCGAACTGTTAGATCAGTAGTTGAATGCATCTATAGAATGGTCGGCAATTTTTCTATATGGTTGTTTGTTTTGTTTTTATTGAAGAATACAAGTTTAAAACGAAGTCAAGGGAATATAGTAAGTTTAATTGTTTAATATTTTATTGCAAGTTTATTCAGTACTATAGTCAAATTTATTTCTATAGATATTATCATAATGGAAAGTAGATCGACCCTATGGCGGAAGCAGAAAAAGCAGAGAAATTGAAGCAATATGATCAAAAGTATCGAAAGTATCTAGAATGTTTAGACAGTGATGATGGGGAAGGATTGTGTTTGGAAGCAAATGTCGTCGAGGATCAGATTTGCGAAAATATGCCACCGGAGCGGGATGATACGGAATATGATTATCCAGAATCACCAGAAAGATTTATGCAGATAACTGAAGGTTTTTTCAGTGATTCGTTCAGGTAAATGTTAAATTATTCTTTGTCGTTTTCTTTTATTGCCATTGATGGTAATCTCATGAAGTACTAAGTGTTGGTTTTATTTATCTGCTCTCTTAACAGCGATACCGCTCAAGAAGACCACCGGAAGAATCTTGAGAAATTTGAAAATACTGCAGAAGGCTATGAACATTCCACCGTAAATGTTCCTTTGAAATACCGACTCGCACAATTCGGGTCGCAGTACCATTTGAGTGTTGAAGCTACAAGAGTGTTATTAGAAATCCTTCGTGATTAAGATCTAGACGTTCCAAGAAGTCGCTTAACTTTGTTGGAAACACCTGTAAGTCCAATAGTACCAAAAAAAGTTCATCCTGGGGAATACATCCATTTTGGAATAAAAAGCACTCTAGCAAATTTAATGGATGATCCAATAGTATCAGTAATGGAGGAGATAAGTCTAGACATTAATATCGATGGTTTACCAGTAGCAAAAAATGGAAGATGCTTATGGCCTGTACTTGCTGCATTTCCAAACGTATCTAAAATATCTCCGTTTATTGTTTGATGTTACGCAGGTCTCAAAGAACCTTCCTGTTTTGATGATTTTCTCGCGGAGTTTATGGTCGAAATCAACGACTCGATTAAAAATGGCCTCAAATTGATTCACAATTCATGTGTGCTTCGCAAAAAGTTCAATGTACGTTTATTTATTTGTGATCGACCAGCGACGTGTAAAATAAGTGGTGTAGTGTCGCACGTAAGCAAACATGGTTGTCCAAATTGTGATCAAGTTGGTAGTCGTATTAACCGCGTAACTGTGTACTCTAATAAAGAATGTCAGTTTACGGAGTAGAACGTATAATGGGGCTGGATATGATTCTACAAGTTGGAGTTGATCCTATGCACACATGCCACCTAGGAGTAACCAAGAAGATTTTAGAATCCATGTTCGGAAAAACGAAAAAAAGAGGATACGCTGGACGCAGATTACGAAAAAGTGAACGAAGTAAAGCAGGTTATTTTAACTATTTTAGACTTATATTCAAAACTATTTTCCAGGATTGTTCTACTTCGAGATAGGAAAATTCATTCTGAAAGAATTTGCAAGACGACCAAAACCTTTCGACGATTTGCCTAACTTTAAAGCAACGGAATATCGGTTATTCGATACATATATCGGTCTGTTGATTGTTTTCAAATTCTTCGAGAAAGATCAAAGAGAACATTTTCTACTGTATTACTGTGCGCTTCGCTTGCTATCTAAAAACAATCCTTCTGACGATGATGTAGATACGGCTAGAAAACTACTTAAAGAATTTGTTTATTTTTTTTTTCTAAATTCTATGGCGCGTCAAGTCTTACACACAATGTTCACATGTTGTTGCACATTGCAGATTATGTAGAGCTTTATGGAAATCTACCATCTTTGCGTTCAGGTATGAAAACTTTATGCAAGAAATTAAAAGGAATTTAACGAAAAAACACCAATTTTTGCAGCAATTATATAAACGCACCGTTGAACAAGAAAAAATTGATGCAAAGCCTGCATTTAAAAAGCAGTTTACTGATAAATTCAAAATGAAGAAGTCGCTTTACGGTTGCTCATTTGCATACCGCACTTGTTATTTCGATGCAAAAAAAAGAAATAAGTGCAAATCGCAAAGATGATTGCGTTATGGTTGATGGATATCCGGTGAAAGTTCTTGGTTTTGCAATAGGTTGTGATGGTCAGTGAGGAGCAATAATTAAAAAAAATTCTACCATACGTCAATTTTTTAAAAACACCAAATGATTTTGCAAAAGACGTTGAATTTATTGAACTAGATGTCATAGGAGAAAAACTGATAAAAGTTCCTAGCAACAATGGCTTTCTTATAGTAAATTTTCTTCATATAGGATACGAGTAGCCCATATTTGTATATAAATATTATAATAAATAAAATAATTAGTTGAGTTATGCCTAATTGAGACTTCAAGCATTATCACTATATTAAGAGTATCTTGATGTAAATATAATGCAACTGTTTTTCACTGGGAATAATTTATATGACTTTTTATATCAATATACTCTTTATCAAGTGATAAAGCTTTTAGTTTGAGAATGCTAATAATCACACGTGTTAAAAACAAAAGATAAAATATTTATTTAAAAATCGAAATCGGCTAACATTAATTTATGAATATATGAATATGTTATTAATCTAGCCTCGTTAGGTATGTTGCTGGGGCACGGCTGTGCGAGTTTCGGGAAAAGTTCAACATTTTGCTGAGATCCCGGTAAAAAAATTAAGTGTGTATGATTTACGAGAAATCTATTCAGATGGCAGCACTGTGACTGTCCTATTTTCTATCCACTCACTCGATTCGACTTGCTTGCCGTAAGCCTTCTGTGTCATTCAATATTAAAATTAATGTGCAAGTAATTTACCGCCGATTATCATGAGCGAATCTAATTCTTTACGAAAATACCTGGAGCGCGAGTTTGGCCGCATCAATGCCCGAATTGATAAAGGTATTTATGAATCTAGTGATTTTTCTATTATAATCAATATTTTCTTTCAGTTGAGCAACAGAACCAGGATATACAAGCACATCAACGGGCAACACGAGATGTTGTAGTAGATTGCAACGACCGAATTAAATACATTCAGGAAACTATGGAACCTCCCGTAAGGCGAATGTTTCCATTGGGAACAAGAGAGCAGGTGGAAACCGCCGTCAAAATGTTCGAGAATGTTGACCACTCAGAATCCCTCAAAAAGGAAATTGCATACGTGTTAGGCAGAGCCAATAAAGAAGACTGGCTTCGCTCAGTATTCGCTGATCAGCTAGTATCCAGCTATCATACTTCGGAAGAAATCCGAAACTTGAATTTCGTAAAGCATATTATCCGTAAGTTATGGTAAATTATATGTCTATTGTATATATTTACATACAAATATATTTCTCGGGTACTTATTCCAAAGGACGCATGTGATTTTGTAAACAAATATTCAGACGTCGATTTGTCCGATCTGATTGCCCTCCCACGCAAACCATCACCATAGACAGATAGAGGGAGGCTTCGGCTACCTGTTAATGGTGTTGGTTTGCGTGGCAGTGCCATCAGATCGGACAAATCGACGTTTGAATATTTGTTTACAAAATCACATACGTCCTTTTGAATAAGTACCCGAGATTTATTCACATAGGAAACATCACATTCACAGTCGACAAGCAGTTCACTGCGCTGGTGAACCATTCGAGGGGAGGGCGTATTCCCAACGCCGTCCAGATGCAATAAAGCAAACTCTGACGGTCTCAAAAGAGAATGTTCCGCCGGCGAAGAGTGATGCAGCGTAATACAGCAACAGTTCGCTAACTGGGCGCCTTTTAACTGGACTGTTTTTTAACTGGGCGTTCGCTAACTGGGCCAAAGCCCAGTTAAAAAGCAGTTATCCGTCAAAAAACAACAACAAAAACTCGGTGACGAGGGGATTCTGAATGGTATATTCTTTAAGCTTCATGTAAAACACGATCACAACAATGCATCGCGAATTCCCTCGTCAGCCCAGTTAAAAAGCGGCGTTCGGTAACTGGGCTGGTGTTTTATCCCAGTTAGCGAACGGTTGCTGTACTTTGGTTGTTGGTGAAAACCGTCAGGTTGAAGTGCAATACGAATTTTCATCAGATTCCGATTCTCGTGATGACGACGTTGAATCTCCGGCATATTCTCCAATAGGCAAAAGATAGATAGTTCGTTAAGTCAGCTACTATCCTGATGATGTGTATTTTAACTTCATGTTGCATTAGTATAATGCACATTTCCTTATCTTACTTCGTTTCAGAACAATTTCTTTTTTCGAAATTTTTTTATCATCAGCTGCAATAAATATTGATTTCTTTCGTCTTTTGTCTGCCACCACGAGAAAATCCAAGAAAGAAGAAAACAAATAGTAAAAAAATCAATTTTAACAGCGTATTTATCTTCAATTTTAGTATGGACAAATAGTTTTGATATGCAGATTAATGCATCGACCTTATCTGGTTTTACTATACAATCATGCGATGAATTAGCAGATTTTGTCAGTATCTATTAAAAGCAAAATTATATAACCCGAACAATCACTCTACTTTGTCTGTCGTCACAGTGTTGCATGGTGATTTATCTATAGATTAAATCTGACTTGTTTTATGCTGAAATCTATTTTTCATCGATCTATTTGGTATGTTTTTGCTATTCCTTATACAGATTTATTTATAGATTAAATCTGGTTCGCTACATAATAAAATGAAATGAATCAACAAATCGATCTATTAGATTTGATTCCTTTATGTTGTATATCGATTTATCTATGGATGAAATATGGTTCCCTCCATGGTGATATTTAATTAATCGATGAATCAGTGTATTTCGTACGGTGTCATCGAAGGTAATACTAATGACACACTGGTGGTATAAGTACCATGGTACAAGAATCTTGAAATGAGTACCGTACCGATTATTGTCTTTATCAAAGATAGTCTTGAAATAATTTTCTTGTCCTCTTGTACCATGGTACAAGTACCACAGGTGTGTCCTTAGTATAATGAAGAACGATATGATCCTATCCAGTATTTTGCGGTCGATAATGGCGGCGTGAGATCCTCTCAGTTTGACATTCAAGAGGTAGAAAACATTGAAACTCATCAAGTCTGCCATGACACAAAAGCAATTTATGAAGTAAATACATAAATGTCAACTGTTTCAGCAGGGTATCCATAAAATCAATTATTTCACATTTTCGCTACAATTCTTTATTATTGTTAATGATTTATATATTCCAGGTTGCCTACTAAAGGATAGATGAAAATAGACAAAGGATTAATCGATCATTAATTTATACGGAAAATAACGAAAATACGGATATTGTCCAGGGAAGGGTTTTCCATGAATCAATCCATTTTTTTTAATGGCTATTAATAATATATTTCTATTTTCTAGAAAACTTTACAATTGTGTTGTATGTTCATGTTTGAAGATACTTTGTTTGACGGTTTCCAATGCTTGGGATCCATACAACAATAATATAGGAAATCTCAGATAGGAACTATAAGAGCAGGCAAATTTTACTATTTCCTTACACTTTTTTAGTATTCTTTGTATGAGGGAGGTTTAAGCATCCTGGAAACCCCTTACTTTAATAGTGTCCCACGTCTTCCTGAATATAAGAATCAATGGATGATAGATATCTTCATTTTATAGATTTTGAATTTCCGCTCTTAAGATATAACAGATCTGCGAACATGGCCGAGAGCAACTTGGTTCTTAATCAAAACAATGTAATAATATTCAGGTTTTTAGGCTTTTATTCATAAACAGTAAAGTGCCTGCAGCCCATCAAGTATCAAGTTAGTAAAGTATCTTCAGCCAGCCAGGTGTTGTAAGTTTATCTGTCCATCCGGACACTTCCGACGCGCTGGAGGAGGCTTGGGGACTACAAGAAACGTCCATCTGCACGTTGCACATGCAAAACAATGAGCGCAATGCCTAAAGCCCCAAACGCAATACAACGGAACGGCGACCGAAACGGCAAATTTGACAGAAAATATATGGGCTAATACTTGTGACACATATATGATACCAATATCAATGTACAGCATAAAATCATATGTTTGTCACCCAAAATCACGCTAATATCACGATATAGCACGATGATTTCCGTACTCTGCCCTTCGACCGTTGTGTTGTACGAAACAGAACATAATTTGTTGTTTGAAATGTCAAATACGCCGTTTCACATATGAAATAAAAACAAGCATTTGCAAGCTAACTGAGTAAAAATCGGTTTTTCTGCAATTCCAGATGATATTTTTCACAACATTGCCAAAATAATTATTCGTAAGCCCATTATTTACTACAATTATGCTCTGAAGATGACTTCCTATTGATTTTGCCAGTTCTTGGGTTGTTACCGGGAAGA
Source organism: Armigeres subalbatus (assembly GCF_024139115.2). NCBI lineage: Eukaryota > Metazoa > Arthropoda > Insecta > Diptera > Culicidae > Armigeres > Armigeres subalbatus. The sequence continues at coordinate 451,310,445 of NC_085140.1, forward strand.
TCTACCCTCGTTTTTGCATGATATTCAATAGTTTGAGTTCTGTATCGTGTGATTTCGAACATTTTGTGCAAGGATTCTATGGGTTTTAATTGGAATGAGGTCTAGGGATTGGAAAGGATGCGAGATCTTTGATTTGCCATTAGTCATCAATCATCATCTACTTGATAAGAAAATTATTTTGAGCTTTTTAGTGGAATGTTTTCACCTGTCATAAGACGAGTTTGATCATTAAATTGTTCCAGTACTTGACTCGACTTCGAGTCGAGCAAGTACAAGACACTGAAGACGGCCTTTACTGTTGAGGTCGAAATACGTATCTGTCAGGATACAATTAAGTGGTGGAATTCAATGGGATTGTTCAAACTCGTCTTATGACAGGCATCATCTACTTTTTAAATGGGAAGAATGTTTTGTACCATTGTTTTGGACAAATTCAAAATTGTATCTATGACCCAATGAATTATTGGCAGTGGCTGATTTTCTACCCGCCGCTGCCATATTCAGGCGCTATAGTATATGCGCCAATAGCCGGCATAAGTTAATCGCCAGAAATTTGTATGGCGAACGACATCTAACGCGGGTTTTCTCAACAGTAGGAACTTTTCATGAAATACTATTTGGTACCGGTTATGTAGGAAGGTGTCCGCTACTACGCCTACCAAATATTTTTTCGATTAAGGTGCTTATTTTCGAGATATTAAACATTAGATGCCTTTCGTCGCTTTCGTCATATTGATTTCCGAAAGTTAACTCCTAGCGTGCCGCTGTAAGCACGCTCAAAGCAGGCGATTTTCATTGGACGGTGCTGGCTTTATCCTTCAAAATGTCCAAATGAATTAAACGATCAGTGCCATTTGCACTGAAATCACCCCAAACCATAGAATAGAGTGATTAACGTCCGCAGAAATAATCGTCCTGTGGAATATTTGCAAGAACTCGCATATTTCTGCTAAAATACCAATACGAAGAATTTGACGTTTTCATATCGATGAATGAACTGCTGACGCGAATTCACAATTTATTCAAAAAATATGGGTAAATATTGTGTAATACTCATTAAAAACTATAGTGACAGTTTATGATTTCTATACATTTTGATGAAAAATATAGTTTTGGAAAGCGGTAGAATCTGGTAGAATCAGTTTCGAAACAAGCTGTCAAATAGATAAAATGGTGGAAAGAAAAGATGTGTGTCATCTTGTCACTGTACGCGTACAGCGTGATACGAAAATCATTGTGCGGGAATCATATATCTGTCGATAGTATAACTGTCAAATTTTCCGTTTCCGTCGCCGTTCCGTTGTATTGTGTTAGGGGCTTAACAGTAACTCCTTGAAGTATTGTCGGTAGAAATTGATTCTAGAGGGTTTTAATGAGTTGAGCTTAAATAACACAGGCTCACACTACGTGGATATCGACTCGTCAAGATTTTTTTTCATCTTAAAAAAATTCTGATCATATCATAACAGATTTCTTGATTTCTTGTGGCTTTCACATTTCTAGAAAATAAAATGAAATGATTGTGAGAAAAATAAATAAGGGAACTATCAAATCTTTGAATAACAAATTACAAACAATTGACATTCCTTACCGATACCGAATGAGTGCCAAAGTTTTTTCAATTAATCAAAGCCTACATAGATTAAAAAGTATAAATATTTTCTACCTCGTGAATGTCAAAAAGGCACTCACTCGGTCGGCATTATCGACCGCAAACTACTGGATTAATCAATGTATTAAGTTGTTTATAGTCGGCAGATTTCGTATCATCCCGTCTATCAATTTCGTTTGGCGTCGCGTCGGCTGCCTCCCCTGTAAAAATTCCATAATGCTCGGTGAAACAATTTATAAATTCGTCGGGAACAAGATAGGTCGATCTTACCGACGAAAACCGATTTAGTCGGGGGGAAAATCGAAAGGATTTTTTATGGGGTTCCGTATCATAATTCCGCACGGAAAAGTGACATTTTTGGCGAAACATCTTTTGCTGGAGAGGATAAGGCGCTTAATGTCAACGAAGGAATCATTAGAACGTTTTGACAGTTGTGTACCCAACATGTTGAGGAACGAAGAACAAAGGGTACCGCAGCGACAAGCTTCCTCTTTTAATTTCTTCCAGTTGTCAAATTTACTTTGGTAATTTGATTAAATTTTCCGTGAACCCTTTCCGTATGAGCAGCATTCAAGGCTTTATTAAGGACGACTTTGAATGATTCTTACTCAAGACCCCAAAAAAATGGATACTACCTTCACAGTCGCTATGTTGATCTGAGGCGTTCATAATAGATTGAGCACTCGTCTGAGTCAAAGACGCAGTATCAAATTGAATACAATATGGCTAATCTGAGGCGTTCATAGTAGTTTGGGCACTCAATTGAGGGCACGAGGGTGGACTCAGCATATTCTTCGCTTCTAGAAACTAGAAAAGTATTTTTGTAAAAATGTAGTGTCTTGAACAAGAAAATCATCCCGGAAAAGCTTGATAGTCGTCGACTAATCGGGAACACTAGTGCTAGTATTCTAGCTAGCATGTATCTTGTATGGAAGGTACATGTGTCAAGAATATTTCCAACCCAAAAACATCCTAGACCGGACCGAGAATCGAACTCGCCATCTTCGGATTGGCAATCTTACGCCTTTGCTCGCAAGGCTACTGGAGGCCTACTGGAGACAACAAGGCTACTGCTCCTAATAAATATGGCTTCGATTACGATTATTCGTTTCTCAGAATGGACACTTCCGGTTTCGCTTGGGCTCATTCCTGCTTTCGTCCAGCAAAATATCATCACACTACCGGAGTCGCAACACTCCGCAAAGTAAATGGTTATAGCTTCCCATTCGATTTCAATTTTTCAATGTTGATATCACAGTTATCAAGTTTACGGCAATGATGATTCGCGCAATGAACTCGCGCATTGTTCAGTGGGAATACTCATCCGGATCGGAGGACCAATGTTCGCGCAAAACATAAAGATTCTTCAGACACGTATGACCGTCTTGCGATGATTAACAAAAAATACATGACATCTGTATTACGCCAATAGAGAATAACGTACGGCCACCCTCAGGAGATCCGAATCTATGGGAAGGGGTAAGGGGTTTATAGTGACCCGGGGGTGATGGGGTGAAGGTGAGTAAAATAGGTGTGGAGAATCGCAGTCAAATCCTGTAGGTGGGTGGAGGGGTTGTGAGGTAGAATGAAAATTGACCCAAATAACATTTGGGTGTGCATTAAATATATTCATTAAACCATTAAATATTAAATATAATTACTTTGTCTGACACTCGATTTGTGCAATTGCACAATAAGCGAATATATTAAATATATTTTAATCATTATTATCCTCCAACTGTTATAGTACTCTAAGTTCCCTGTGCGAGGAGGGCTTGGATCACTTAACTGATTTACGCCATATGTCAGATCGATTTATTTTATTTTTCAGTAAAAAAACAGTGAAAAAACTCGGTAGCTACCGATCAGCGTGCTTTCAGATGCGATAAGCTAACATCTGAACTCCCTTTGTTCACAATATTAGATAGGAAAATGTGTTCTTAATTGAGGTAAATGATTGAGGTAGGTAAATGATTGATACGAAAAAAATTGCTATCTTGTTTCAATCAAAAGACAATAATTATTATTTCCTTGTAGCTTGTTTAGTGGAACATCTTCATTTGTCATATATGAAACAATTATGACCCAATTTACCCCTTAATTATAATTTTTTATCTCAACTGTAAGGTCGTCTTCAATGTCTCGTATACCTACTTGAATTAGCTTAGTGTTCTGAGAAAAACACTGAGAAAACAAACGTTTTTAACACGTCAATTATTGATAACATTTGAATGGAGTTTTTGTTAGGTATCATGTTTTCAAAAGTTTGTGCATACCACATCTCTCCGTCAGATTCTTGTGAATTGCGGTATTTCAAACAACTTCTCTCTAGGAAATGACAAATTGTACTCCCCACACGAGCTGTCATCATAGTTAACGAAGTTAAATAAGTAAAGTACGATTTCTGTTGAGCTTCAACCTTTACCTCCCGAGACGAGACCTGAACCATCGCGCACGGCTTAACCAATGAAAGGCAGACGGTGGCACCACCGAAAGTGAGAGGCTGTGGTGCGTCCCATTCGCAAACGCCTTTACCCGTTGCGGTGCATTGCCGAAAACAGCAAATTGAAAAGGCTCCACATCGCAACGGCATCCTACGACGATGGGGAGTCCGGAGTGGCTGTTCCGTGCCCAGCAACCCAGCAGTTAAGTTATGCAACAGAAAACACAACTCGTACGCAACTTTTACGCACCCCAGACAGTGATGGATGCGGGTTGAAGCTTTTTTACGCCGAGGTAGTGCTTAGCGGAGGTTTACACGGAACAAGATTTGGGAAAATAACTGAACGTAAAGTGGTCGAAAATATGTCGGTCATCATCGCAGTCAGCCATGCCATAATGATCGTTTGTTTCCCTCACTGTTGTAGGAGGTCTGAGAGGGTTGTCAATTCGGTCTACTGAGACTGCGGAAGATGTTCATGTTTTGTCTGCTTGGTGCTTATAACAACTCCCTAATCGATTATGCAAACACGTTACGCCAATCCTTAAATCCAGTTTTTTGTTTGCTGTTGCCTGTTGCGAATGTTACGAATGTGGAATGTATAGGAGCTTTTAGAAACAGTGGACGTAGACGTCCTAGCCATTTATCTAGTTTCATTGGAAATTGCTAATGAGAGTTTTTCGTTGTGAAGCATGATCTTCTAACAGCCAAACGTACAGATTTTAATGCAACCATGGTGGTCCACTTATCAACTTTGAAACTCGTTTATTGAAAGTATTTGTTATGAACAGGAAATCAAATATTTTTTCTTTAGCGTTTTTTCCATCTTCTCCATAGGCACAAGGAACGGAACAAAGAACTTTTGATATTCACGAAAAAAGCAGACTAAAAGGAACAATTCTCGCCTCGCTTTCCTGAACATTTCTGATCTTTGTTCCACCAATTTATCTCCTAGGCAATGCTCTCAACAAAAACCTTAGAAACGGTAAAAAGAAAGGATCCCCGCAGGTCATAAGTAGGTAATAATGAATTACCAAACACCACCCATAAAGTTCATCCGTGTTTGTGGTTCCTTTCGTCTTCTGTTCCAAGGAACCTTACATTCTCTCCCTTTTTTCCTCCCTTTCCCAATCGGGCATACCTTCATAGGATACGGTCAAAGCAGAGAGGTGATTGTTTTGAAATTAAAGCTTATTTACGCTTGATCGCGTACAATGCGGATGGACTGGATCGTCAGACCTCTAAGGACATGCACAGCCAGCAGAGGCAGCCAGCCGTTCGACGTCTCTCGGTGTGTGGCATCCACATTATCGCCGTCAGCAAATCAACGGTTTCGGAAACAACCATCCAGCCGAAAGGTGGAATTATCCTCCCCCGTCTTCTATCCTGTTTCTACGGTGGAAGAGGTAGCGAGTGTCCGTTAATTGATCTTAAACGATGTGTGTAGCCGTGCTTAGAATGCTTAGCGAGGATAATTGAGCTGTTGGCAAATGAGTTTTCAGGATTCGCAATGAGTTTGCGTACCTGAGTGAGGTGGTAATTGCGCACGTTGCGGAAGAAAAGAGCATTGGGTAAAGCAATTGAAAACAAAAATCACAATGAATAAATGAATCGTTGAATACTATCGTTATTTCTTGGTAGTTTGTGTCACCGTTAACTTTTGTACAGTTAATTTGTTGATATTTTTCGGTTGAAAACTAAAACTAAATATTCACCGAAAAATATCAACAAATTAACGATAAACTATCGTTATTTGATGAGAAAATTCTATTTAGGTCTATTTCTTCTTCTTTTAATGGTTGCAAAGCAGTTTTCACCTTCAGAGTATGGTTTTTGACTGATTTTCTGCACAAAAATAACAATACTAAATGCCTAATTTATAAAGATAAGGACTTTGTTTTAGCACAATTGACTTGCAGATTTGCAGAAATTTATACATTGGCGTATGATATTGGAGGAATTTTAAATATCTTTATTTGGTAGATTATGGAAGCATTTGTGGCAGCTTTACCTTTGAAGGCGCAGCAAGTCCTCATTGGAATATTAATAAAGTGGTTTTGTAGTGGAATATAAGTTACTGTCATCCAAAAGGGCAAAGTTGCTTTTACACACACGTTTTTGCTTGAAAGGCTACTAGCTCTGATTAAATCTTCTGAAATGTTTCCACTAATCATGTCAAATCAGGCAAACACTCTACTCCAACCGGTAGTTCCTGGAACCGCGCTCGCCGCATATGCCGTACGAATCGAGTTCGTCGCCATCAGAAAACAGTGATCGACCAGGAACAGAATAGAATTTTAATGGCGTGCGATTTCCATAAAATATGCGTGGATCCTCCTTTCACCCTCTTCCTCGGTCGCAATCGCACGCGAAATCTCGACCTCAGGAGCCATCAGAAGCTCTGGGCTGAGCGCTGTGGCAGAAATACAAAATCCCATAAAAATCGCAACGCTTACGACACCGGTTCTCCACAGGCGTTTCGTACGACAAAGGAGACATAGTGCAAGACCGTAAATAACACCGCTCTAAGCCGATAACTATGTGAGTCTGGGAGGGGGAGAACAGTCCCGTAAGCATCGGAGAAGGTTTCTGCTAATCCAAAACTGAATTTGTTAATACATCACATGTAACGAAAAATAAATATGAAGATGAGTGCAATTTTAAATTCCGTCTATTTGATACTATTTTCCCTCTTCATTTCGAATCGTGTTCTCCGCAGAACAACGAAACGATTCCGGCCGGCTTGTGGAAGCGAGCCGGTAATAGTGCGTGGGATTGATTACCTTTTGCGCTCGCATCCGCGGTCCGTCGTGTGGTACCTGTTGCCTTTTTAACAACTCACTTGCGCAGGCAGCACGCGTAAACTCTCAGGAATAATAATTTTTAATGATGGAAGGTTTATGGGTTTTTGGTCTGATCGTGAGTGATTCAGCGCTGTCGCCGCTCCTTCCACGGCACAGATCGCTACGCCGCCGGATAGAACAGATGTTGGAGAAGACTCGTTTCAATGAAAGACACTTGTTTGACATCGTTGATGATTCATTTGCCCTCAAAGGGTGCCACCAACCCATCGAATGTGAGTCAATAACTAAAACAGAGCTTTTATCAGGCTTCGCAGCAGGCTACCAGCTGCCACGGGTCAAGAAGCCATGGAAACCACGGCCCACTGCGCCGAATACGCTTCTCTAAGCTCCAAAATCAGTGCACCTTATTGACCCATGTTCTTGGAACACTTTTCGGGTAAATACCGGCTAAGTTCGATCCCATCTATCATCCTTCATCCGAATCTAATGCGGGAAGCTCTTCGGAGTGTGTCGTTGTTTTCAAAACACATCCCGAAGGTTTGTCAAAAGATTATCACCGCTATAACTTACACAGAGGGAAGCCAGAGGTGCGGCCGGTTTTCGATGACGCGGGAGTAACGACCTTTCCGAGGGAAAAGTATCAAATTTTGATGGAAAGAAGAAACCTGCGCGGCAGAACCCAGTTGGAAAATATACATAATAAATCAATAAAAAATCAACAGTCTCTTTCCCAGCGATCATCGTTTACCGATGTGTTTTGGAGGATGGATAAAAAAGAAAGGACGGGTTAAGAATAGTTTAACCAGTGAACGTTGCAACGGTGCTGGTGGCGCAGGGTTTTGACGAGAATTAATAAACGATTCAAAATGTGGTGCGACACTATGGGACGACAGTGCAGACATCCACTCGGCTGGTGGATCCGGGAAGAAAGGTAGTTGAAATGAGGGACGCATCAGAAGGTGATGGGTGGAGGAAAAGTTCTCATGAAATATGAGCCCTTTTTAATATTCAGTAGGAGAAATGCAACTCCTTTCCTTTGATTGGTATGATGTTTGCACAACAATGCAAGGTTGGGTCGAATGATGAGTTCTGGTGATGAATAACTTACTTTTATTTCAATATTATTTTGATAAAAAAAGGTTGAACCGGTGACCAATTTTAGATTCATTTTTTAGAAAACTAATGCATTAAATAGTTTTATTTCTGTTTCATTTGAACTTATGAGCCTTCCTTAGCTTAGCGCTAATATGCCCATCTACAAAGCAATACTTTGCTGAAGGTGGATAGGTTCGATTACAGTTCTAGGATTTTTTTGACTTCCCTGTTAGCCTCATGATATATGATTGCAAAAATGGTAACTTGCCTGAGAACACTAGACTGCGAGGCGACAAGGTTCCAGTGGAAGATGTATTGTAGAGAAGAAGTAGAAGATAAGAACTTAGCTTAGCTTTGACTGACTACACATATCTATGGTTGCTACTCCGTGATTGACCAGAATCAGTGAAATTGCACAAAGAATCAACTGAATGATTGACTGGAATTGTTCAAGCATTCTCAGTGTGCAAGTTTCAGTGACTCTAATATTCAAATGATCAATAACGGCGCTGGCCACGTCCTTGTAGTCAGTTAGAAAGAGGGAAGGAATATTAGTAGGTGGTTTTTGCTATTTGAAGACCGTGTTTACCTCTGCGTCTCCACAAAAACCACAGGAAGGATTATCAGTTAGTTGGTAGGCATCGTTGGATCTGGATTCACTCTGATAAGCGATACGACCGTGCCATTCCTTATACACAGTGATTTTACCTAACCATGATTCGCCGCACAAAGTAAAACAAACTAACTACCTGCACACCGAGCAGGAACACGACCAAACGTATATCTATTGATTTACTTCCCGACCGCACAAACTACAACGATACCAGATCGTACCATGCGTAGTCACCACGTAGTCACCATGCATGCCCGATGGCATATGCAAACTGTAAAGGATCGAGTTTTTGACGACCGAACCGACGTGCAGTTCTTACTTGCCCTTACTTGACCGGAGTAAAGCGCAATACAAGCACATTATCCGCCGAATATCAAAAAAGATGTTTTTTTCTCCGGCTCGCGACGACTAACACACGCACTGTATTTACTTTCCCGATGGCTACTGCAAGCTATAGAAGATCGCAATTGTCTCGAACGGATCAAAGCGCAATACCTGAAACACGATAAATCACTCACTGAACTGATTAACTCTATTACCGTCCACGCAATGCAGAGCACAATATTTCGGTCGATCACGCGATCGTTCTGCTGTCCGAAACAAAAGAAATCTCGCACTGAACTTAGAAGTAGAAGATAAGAACTTGGATTTAGTGGATACCGGTTCAGTTTTCGGGACCTTTTCCCTTCGCTTATTCATTGGAAGGTGGAACTTTCCTTCCAGAGAGGAGAAATTCCATTATTTGAAAGCATACCCTTCAAGGCTAACCACCCTAGCAAACCTATTGTCATAGACAGGTTTCTGTGACTAATGTGTGACCAAATCCAGTCGTATTTGAGTTGCTGCAACTAAATCTCTGTAAAATGTGCTGCTCGGGCAATCGATCTTCTGCCAGCCTCGAGAGCTTCGAAGAAGAAATTTTTTCGTAAAGCGGAAAATTCTCCACTGGTTCACTGGGTGTTGTGTACATGTCCTGTCCGTTGTCTAATGGTAGATGTTAAGTATTCAGTCTGTACGTCCTCCGGTCGAAGACGGTGATTCTGTCTTTTATAAAAGACCCATCATCAGGTGTCCTGGGATCTATTGATGAAGTGAGATAAAAACAGTGAGCAGCTGAAGGAGCGTCAATTTCAACCTACGGTAACCGAGGAATCTGTAATCGGCTTTCAAAATCTTTGCAAAGGTTTTGGAAGGGTTGTGCAGACCGACTCACAATCTTTCGGACACTCGGAGAGGGTGAGATTGGGGTAAGGTTTTATCTAGTTACTAATCAACAGAATACATTCGACGATTTACGTGTTTTCTTATTAAGGCGAGTTCAAATTCTAAACTGTTTACCATCGAGATAGGCTGACTTTAGGGCTGCAGTACAGTTACAGGAATTATCAAACCAAAAACCGTAACTGATGACTGTGTGGCGTTGGGCAGGCCTATAAACATGAACAAGTCTAATATACTGTTCTTCAGTCACATGACAGATCGTAGCAGCCATCGCATGCAAGAGACACATTCGCGGTCAGTCAATTCTTCCTTCATCACGAAGCCAGTCGCGAGTGCAAGCAATGTAAACATGATGGGTGATTCGTATGTGCGATGCTGAATTGCACATTTGGCGATCCTGCCAGGAGCGTGTGCTGGCGTTGCTTGTGGAATCACCCATCATGTTGTGTAAAGATGTGTGCTTAGCAGTTTTGAACGAACTTCACGGGAAGCCGAAAAGAGGTTGGAGCGGCGAAGCTTTTTTTGCATAGGTAAGGAGTAATGTTTTCGTTATATTTGTGTGGATGCCACTCTCGGGCTGAGAGCCGTTGACTTGAGAGATTCTAATTTTCAAAATGTTTTGCTACAGACCCGCAACTCTCCTCTCAGTGCACACATTGCGATTTCTCACGTGGAATTGTCATTGTGTTGTTTTTTAATTAGTTACAACTATTTCTTCAATTTGCCTCATCGCATAAGTGATTGCGCCGAATATAAAATTAATTCATACCGTTCACTTATTGAGTTTTGTTGGTAGTTAGCTATAAGATATTTTATGAGACGTATAGCGGCAGCCCAATTATTTACATTTAAGGTTTTGTTTTGATATGATTCTGCTTGAACATTCCGGTAGATCCGAACACAAAATGATGTTTGTAACGTTTTACTTTTTATTGATGTTTTCTTCAGAATTTTATGCCTAGAATGTAATGACATGAATAATCTAGCAGCAAACAGGCAAGACTGACATTTCTAACAGAAAACAAAGAAATGCTTTGTAAACAATGATAATGCTAAAAACCTCAATAGTATGAGTTAATTTTTCACGTGTACAGTAGCCGTTCGATAACTGCAAGATGTTTACTTTTCAGTTAACGAATGCCGTTCGATAACTGCAATGCATTCTAGACGTCAAACGGTTGTCAATCGACGGCAGATGCAATAAAAGTGCATCTAAATGTGCAGCGCAATGCAGCTGTCATTGAGTCTGACATCAGTTTGAAGTTTAGCGGTCCTATAACTGCAAAACTGTTGCAACTATCGAATTGCAGTTAAAAAGCATTGCAGTTATATGACTTGCAGTTATCGAACGTCTACTGTACTTTCTCAACTGCGCCTAGAATGCACACATCTATGCGAAGAATACTTGTTTACAGCTTATTATGGAGATTTTCTGACAATGATTTTTGATGTTTTGATTTTATCCACCGATGCTGTCTTTGGGTGCTGTTCTTGGAAATTTGAAAAACATCGGATGTTTGGACGTTTATGTGCTGGCATTTTATGGTTTATACTCTTTGATTGGTATGTAAAACAGAGTAACTTTCGTAAGGCTTTCTTTAGATTAGTTAAATAGAGTAGTAGACTTGGTAGTAGAAGAGTAGAGTAGGATTTGTTTGTAGATGGATTATTCCAAGTGTGCGATGGATGAAATATGATTGACTTCGGAGCAAGGCGATATATGAACCGGTTTTAGTAAAGCTTTTTAAATTCAAGTATGATTATCAATACACACACAATAAAATTATTGATAAAATTGAAAGTACCGTTGAAAAAGTATAGGAATGATTTTATGTAAGAAAATGAAAATTTGAAATTTACTTATGAGAAAGAGTTGTTTCATAAATTACTATTTACAAATTCCATTTTCAAAACTATGTGTTATGTTCAATGTTGTTGTTTTCAGAATTTTCTTTTTGATTGCAATAGTTGAATTTGCCGAAAATATGCAATCGCAATGCTTCTTGTATCTGAGTGTAGTGAAATCGAATGATACTGTGACATAAAATATCTGCAATGCCGCGTGGATTAGATGTATTGTGCTTAGAAAGCAATATTTCGATTAGGTGAATTTTATTGGTGGCCTGTTTTCCCAAAAATTCGTAAAAGTACTTTTTGGATATTGTTGATCTTTCTGTTGAAAAATTTAAGGATGTTAGTTCAGCGAGGAGTTCAATAAATAGAGTTTTATTGTTTTAGTTAAGCGTGAAAAGACACCCGCGTTCAAGTGTTTTTTCCTCTGCGTTGGTGGGACGCCCGCAAGAAAAATGTGTTATTGTGGATTGGAATGATCACAATTCAGCGTGGTGGGACGCCCGCATTCAGAAGATTCTTCCTCTGCGTTGGTGAGACGCCCGCAAGAAGAATGGTGTTATTGTGGATCGGAATGATCACAATTCAGCGTGGTGGGACGCCCGCATTCAGTAGATTCTTCCTCTGCGTTGGTGGGACGCCCACAAGAAGAATGTGTTATTGTGGATCGGAATGATCACAATTCAGCGTGGTGGGACGCCCGCATTCAGTAGATTCTTCCTCTGCGTTGGTGGTACGCCCGCAAGAAGAATGGTGTTATTGTGGATCGGAATGATCACAATTCAGCGTGGTGGGACGCCCGCATTCAGTAGATTCTTCCTCTGCGTTGGTGGGACGCCCGCAAGAAGAATGGTGTTATTGTGGATCGGAATGATCACAATTCAGCGTGGTGGGACGCCCGCATTCAGTAGATTCTTCCTCTGCGTTGGTGGGACGCCCGCAAGAAGAATGGTGTTATTGTGGATCGGAATGATCACAATTCAGCGTGGTGGGACGCCCGCATTCAGTAGATTCTTCCTCTGCGTTGGTGGGACGCCCGCAAGAAGAATGGTGTTATTGTGGATCGGAATGATCACAACTCAGTGTGGTAGGACGCCCGCATTCAGAAGATTCTTCCTCTGCGTTGGCTCGCAAGAAGAATAGTATTACTACAGACCGAAATTGTGAGAACTCTGTAGTAGAACGTCCGCAGGCAAGCTTTTAATTTCCCCACAATGGTAGAACGCCCATAAGAAATAAGATTCTATCGTGGAGTCGTAAGGTGCTCGTGGAAATTGATTGCATTGAGAAAAGATATCCGCCTATAGTTAAGAACAGTTTATCGATACTATTCCGGATCGGTTTCTAGTTTTTGTTGCTGGTTGTTTGACATTTATAGTTTCATATTGAAATAGACGTATGCTCAAAGAAAGTAAAGGTAGTATTAGTACTGATGATTTTTACTAGAAGCAAAAAAGGGTTATTAAAAATAGTGTTTAATGATTACGAAATTAGACGCTCGCTGTACAGTAATGCGCCGGAAGTGATCGTTTGGTTCAAGATGCTTTTTTATCATTGTGAGAGAGTATTCCCATCATTAATAATATGTCGTTAATGTAATTTTTTTCTTTAAACATAGATGCCAGTCGTTATTTTTTTTTAGAGAAGAGGGGAGATGTGTGGCGTTGGGCAGGCCTATAAACATGAACAAGTCTAATATACTGTTCTTCAGTCACATGACAGATCGTAGCAGCCATCGCATGCAAGAGACACATTCGCGGTCAGTCAATTCTTCCTTCATCACGAAGCCAGTCGCGAGTGCAAGCAATGTAAACATGATGGGTGATTCGTATGTGCGATGCTGAATTGCACAATGACGACCAGCTATAGTTCCGCTCAAACGGCAAAAGCGTGTTGTGCAGCTTGTCCTTCGGACCACCTTTTCCACCATTATTGTAAGGATTTCCAACGTTTAAATGGAGTTTATCGGAATTGTTTTAGGACAAGACACCATGCCAAGTATTGTAAGTGACTTCATCGTACTCAGTACGTTTTAAATTAGAAATTAAAAATTACGGCAGATGCTGTTAATTGGTTACTAGTCTTCCAATCAAGTACCGACCACAAGGCCTGTAGTGCCCGCTAAGTACGGCTCATTAACACTCGCATTGAATTCTGCTAGCCACGGCAGAGGTTGTAACTGAAGACGGGTGTAAATCGTACCCCTACTCGCGCCTTAATGGACTCTGGAACGGAAAGCAAATAAAGGAGATACGTGGTCATGCGGATATCCTTATTCTAGGTAGATTCGGGAAAACCGTTGCAAGGGTCAAACAACTGTGGCACACAGATAAAATGTTTTCAAATGTTTTTGCCTTTCTCGTATACTAAGTATACGTAAAGGCTACATGATGGAACATGGAACGTTTTAACCCTAGCCCAGCAGGGTAAATTGGCACAACTTGCCAATGAGGCACGCCGCATGAAGCTTGAGATCCTGGGACTGAGTGAAGTCCGTTGGCCAAACTTTGGAGAACACAGAACGCCGTCAGGACAAGCTCTGCTATACTCTGGTTTACGAGGTGAACACGCTCCCCGGCATCGTGGAGTTGGCTTCCTACTAAGCGCTCAGGCACACTCTGCGCTTATGAAGTGGGAACTTCTAAGTGAAAGGATAATCGTTGCCAGATTTAGAACACGGGTCCGAAACCTTAACATAATCCAATGTTATGCGCCAATCGATGCTGCCGATCTGCAAGACAAAGAGAAATTCTACAGCAAACTCAATATAGTCGTAGATAGAATTCCGAAGGGTGATATCAAGATCTGTTTGGGCGACTTCAATGCGAAGATCGGAACCGACAACTCGAACCATTAGCGCATTATGGGATGCCATCAGAGCATGAAATATTCATCTTCATGAAGCAATTTCAGTCCGAATTTTGACAAACATCGCATTTTTATTCAAAACATAGAATAACATAGTCAGACGACTACTCCTCCAACTCATTCATTTGGCTGTCACTGAATGTGCTTACTATGTGCAGGAAAAAACATAATTAGCATTGTTTATATTTATGTTTACCGTTGAAAGTGCCTCGTGAATGAAAATCGGATTCAGTTCTATGTGATAAACTACTTTACTCATTTAAACCTTGTTCACATTTCAGATAATTTATCAATTTGTAGAACGTACATAAATATTCAATGACAAATATTCAATCGAATATTGACAGTTCAGAGCCGACTATGAATGTGTCTGGAAGTGAGCTGACAAGTGAAGAGAAGTGGACGTCACCAAAAATTTTCGATTATTTTACACTCTGGATGCCATGGTCTCGGAGGAATGAGCAAAAACGGAGAGCTGTTCGCAGAATTTTTTGGTAATAACGACATGGTGATCGGGAGATTGCTCTTCCCTCATCGACCGGTTCACAAGGTCACATGAGTCTCCCGTGAAGGCTTTACAGAAAATCAAATCGACCACATCTGCATCAGCTGAAAATGGAAACGGAGCCTTCGTGATGTATGGAATAAACGTAGTGCCAATATCGCGTCTGATCATCACCTCCTCATCGGCGAAATACGCCTGCGCATTCGCGGATTCGTCGGCAGGAGGAGAGGGCTGGATGACGGTTCAACACACGCCGACTGGAAGATGCCACGGTGAAACGGTCCTTCGTTGAAGAACTGGAGACGCATGCTGCAGATATTCCGGAACGTGGCAGTGTGGAAGACCAATGGACCGCCATCAAGAATGCCTTCATCGCCACCAGCGAGAATAATTTGAACGAAGAGAAATCAATGGATCACAGATGAGACCTGGAGGAAAATAGAGGAGCGAAGAGAAGTCAAAGCCGCGATAGTGAGATCAAAAACCAGAGAAGCCAAACCCAACAAACAAGGACAAGCTACAATTAGGCATCTAAGTTGAACTATTGTTTATTTGTGATCTTAATAGCTGAATAAAATAGATGCTAAATAATACGCTAGACAGATTTCATTTCAGCATTTGTTCCAAATACTATTCTACTTGGTCTATATATTTGTTTATTACTTGTTTGTTAGTCAAACTAACGTTTCGTTTTATCACATTTCAACACATTGGGGAAGGTTAACAATGTGCTCAACTAATGATTTTTAATGTTCTCTGTTCAACTATGATGTAATACTTTTATAGGGTGTTGAATTGAGTTTGAATAGTAAGTTAATAAGCAAGCATTTAGACATCCTTCTTAACCTTTGTCCTTCTTAACCATTGGATTTCCCATTTATCTGATCTATCGCACAGTGGAAAAAACATGCTTTTTCAGTTTGAGAGAAAATCTGGATTCTAGATCTGGAAAATTTGATTTATAGGAAAAATGGATACTGAATAATACAAATAGACATAAATAAATCAATTAAGACAATAAAAAGACAATAAAATAATTATTTATTTTCAAGACATGCTTTTTATATTCGTGATTTATTAAGCTGTCGGAGATTATAACGAACAAAACTGCTGGAGCAATAAAAAAATCATGCATTCATGCGGAAATAAATTTACTAAAAGCCGGATATAACGCCGTTGAATAACGTCGGAAAATTATTGAATCTTTGATGTGTGGAATCAAAAGATATTTTAGTTACCAGATAAAGATTGTCGCTTCGGTTCCCTTTGTTCTGCTGTCCAAAACATGTGTGGTACCTAACTGTCAAATCGTATGTATTTTTCCATCATTGACATTTAGATCCACTATCCTCGCCATGAAAAGATGTTCCGGACAGCGACGACAGCGACAATCTTTATCTGGTAACTAAAATATCTTTTGTGGAATCCCAATATTATCGCATGGATGTTGATCTTTATTGGAATAATCTTAGCATTTAATCTTATCATAATCATAGCACAATCAAATCGCAACCGTTTATCAAGAGATTCTGAGGAAGGCCGAATATACTTTGATTTTATTTTCATAAATTCATAAATAGCATTGGGGATGGATTTTATTTTATCGTTTATCGACATTATTTTTACGTATTTTTCCTAGTGTGCGATGGTTATGACTGGCTGAACAATGGTTGAAATAAAAATCTTGTTCAGTTATTAACAAACTGTAGTTTGACAGATCGACTTATTGAATAAGAGTCCAATTATGATTTCTATTCAGCAATAAGATTATTTATGTTATGCATAGAGTGAACCATATCTAACAAATCAAGGATGGCGCGGATGACAACGTTACCGGCGGATGATCAAATGACAGCAGTTCGAGACCCGATTTAGGAAAATTTTAAAATGATTATATGAAAATAGCAATTGCTTCAAAATACGTTCATTGGAGATCTTGATGATGTTACCTACTATGTGTTATTATTTTCGAAGAATTCACATGTAGCTGAATTGAGGCTTAGTAAAATGCATATTAAAGGTTTTTAACGAATCAGTTAATAAAGTTGTTTTTCAAAATGAGATGTTGTAGTTGTATAACTTCGCCAAAATTGTGTGAACAAAGCTTGAACAGATGTTGTGATAAGAAATAGTACAGACATAATTCAACACAGCGCTGAATTAAATCATCACACTGATGTTAGTTCAACTAGTGAATGTTTGTTGGGAAGTCTTAGCCAGTCCACGATACTCGGCTCTTGAGAAGGAAGTAAAACGCTCATGTCGACGGGACAAGTGAGCGTGGACAGACTCTCTGGTCGATGAAGGAGAGAGAACCGCAGCAACCGGGGACATTCGCCTCCTCTACGATATCTCACAACGCTTAAGCGGGCGAAGATGAATGCAACGATGCCTGTGAAATACGCGAATGATCAGTTATTAATCAAACCAACTGACCAGCTGAAACGCTGGTTCGAGCACTTCGAACAACTTTTTCAACAAAAACCGACGTATAACACGCGTTTTCAAACATTCAAACAACCATCCAAAGCATGAAGTCGAGTAAAGCCACAGGGGTCGATCGCATATCAGCCGAGATGCTTAAAACTTAAAACCCCATGAAATCCGCTCAACTACTGCATCGTTTATTTCGTAAATCTGGGACACCGCAACTCGGTCGACTGGATGCAAGGTATCTTAGTGAAAGTTCCCAAAAAGGGTAACCTGACTGTATGCGATAACTGGCGAGGCATTATGTTGCTGGGTCCTGTTCTCAAAGTTCTATGCAAAGTTATTCTAGACCGGATTCAGGAGAAGATCGATGCGACTCTCTGGCGGCAGCAGGTCAGATTTCGTGCCGGAAGATCCTGTGTGGACCATATTGTCACGCTCCGTATTATTCTGCAGCAGGTCAACGAATTCCAAGAGTCCCTTTACTTGGTATTCATTGACTACGAAAAAGTTTTCGACCGTCTCAATCACGAGAATATGCGGGGCGCCCTGAGACGCAAGGGGGTTCCTGAGAAAATGCAGAGTACTGCACATTGGGGTCTTGTCCGACCATATCCGGGTCGTAGCTGGTGTGAGGCAAGGATGTATTCTATCACCGTTACTGTTCCTCATCGTAATCGACGAGATTCTGGTAGATGCGATTGATCGTGAACCAAACCAGCCTATAACCATGGAGCACCTAAACGACTTCGAATTGGCTGATGGATGACGTTGCACTCCTCAACAACCTTGCCGAGCGCTTATTTTCGGCAGGCTTAGTCATCAACGTCAACAAAACCAAATCATTGGATGTAAACATGGTGACCTCTGCCAGTTTCACAGTAGCCGGGTAATCAGTGGATAATGTTGAAAGCTTTCCATATCTTGGTAGCCTAATGGCGACAGACGGCGGTACCAAGATCGACATAGGCGCACGGATCAAGAAAGCAAGGGCTGTCTTTGCGAGTTTAAGAAATATCTGGAAAAATATGCAGATAAGTGAACACACCAAAATACGAATTTAGTAGTCCAGCTCTTGGAATTCTTAGATGGTCTACCGTAAAAGAGGGTTGAGTGTGTTACACAACTTGAATTGCATCTTCACTACCTTGTTTTATGACAAGTTTTTGAACCACTCGAGGTGCCTAAGAACTCTTAGTAACTAAGTCACGATATTACATAAACGGAGCCGACATCTAAGCATTTACGAATAGATCTAAATATGCATTACACAATTTCTTTCTGTGATCTAAGAAAATTATAATCAAAAACCCAGATTAATCCACCTAGTGGTGATGGTGCCTTTCTCGTTTGTTCAAAAGGTTTGGAAAAATCTAAAATAACACTAATATGTGGATTGGTCTCATTTTTCATATTTGTTTATATGCATAAAAAAAATTCTCGCTAAACGCAATTTGTTGCAAACAAATCGGATGAGCATAAGAGCAAAAAATGGCATTTTATTTTGTAGTTTTAAAATTAGTATTTTCGCCATAACTTTTGATCCAATTGTACGATCCGGCCAAGTTTCTATAGGATACAATGGGACAAGATTCTGCGTCGAATGCAAGCTGTTGCGAGCGACATGAGAAGCACACATATTGCACATCTATCGCAGTAACTTATATATGACCGGATTCAATCACAATATGTTTACTGCAACCAGATTTGTTGAACTTGGGAACACATGAAGTCTAAGTGCTAAAAAATTGAGCTAGACTTTTTTGAACTCTTTTTCACAATAAATAGTAATTTTACCATAACTTCTAAGCCCATAGTCCGAACTGGCCAACTTTCAATAAGAAACAACGGGACAGAATTCTACGTCGAATGCAACTTGTTGTGAGCAAATCGGTTAAGGATAAGTGCCCGAAAAATTAGTGACATTTTTTACGCGATTTTTTCGTATGAATTTGTATTTTGGCCATAACTTTCGATCCCATAGTTCGATATAGCAAATTTTCAATAGGAAACAACGGGACAGGATTCTGCGTCGAATTCAACTTGTTGTGAGCAAATCGGTTAAGGATAAGTGCCCGAAAAATTAGTGACATTTTTTACGCGATTTTTTCGTATGAATTTGTGTTTTGGCCATAACTTCGATCCCATAGTCCGATGTGGCCAATTTCAAATAGGAAACAATGGAACAGGATTCTGCGGCGAATGCAACTTGTTGCGAGCAAATCGGTTGAGGATAAGTGCCCTATAAATGAGTGACATATTTTACGCGATTTTTTCGTATGAATTTGTATTTTGGCCATAACTTCGATCCCATAGTCCGATGTGGCCAATTTCAAATAGGAAACAATGGAACAGGATTCTGCGGTGAATGCAACTCTTTGCGAGCAAATCGGTTGAGGATAAGTGCCCGAAAAATGAGTGACATATTTTACGCGATTTTTTCGTATGAATTTGTATTTTGGCCATAACTTTCGATCCCATAGTCCGATGTGGCCAATTTCAAATAGGAAACAATGGGACAGGATTCTACGTCGAATGCAACTTGTTGCGAGCAAATCGGTTAAGGAAAAGTGCCCGAAAAATTAGTGATTTTTACGCGATTTTTTCGTATGAATTTGTATTTTGGCCATAACTTTCGATCCCATAGTCCGATCTGGCCAATTTCAAATAGGAAACAACGGGACAAGATTCTTCGTCGAATACAACTTGTTGCGAGCAAATCGGTTAAGTATAAGTGCCCGAAAAATGAGTGACATTTTTTACTCGATTTTTTCGTATGAATTTGTATTTTGGCCATAACTTTCGATCCCATAGTCCGATATGGCAAATTTTCAATAGGAAACAACAGGACAGGATTCTACGTCGAATGCAACTTGTTGTGAGCAAATCGGTTAAGGATAAGTGCCCGAAAAATTAGTGACATTTTTTACGCGATTTTTTCGTATGAATTTGTGTTTTGGCCATAACTTCGATCCCATAGTCCGATGTGGCCAATTTCAAATAGGAAACAATGGAACAGGATTCTGCGGTGAATGCAACTCTTTGCGAGCAAATCGGTTGAGGATAAGTGCCCTATAAATGAGTGACATATTTTACGCGATTTTTTCGTATGAATTTGTATTTTGGCCATAACTTTCGATCCCATAGTCCGATGTGGCCAATTTCAAATAGGAAACAATGGGACAGGATTCTACGTCGAATTCAACTTGTTGCGAGCAAATCGTTTAAGGAAAAGTGCCCGAAAAATTGGTGCTTTTTACGCGATTTTTTCGTATGAATTTGTATTTTGGCCATAGCTTTCGATCCCATAGTTCGACCTGGTCAATTTCAAATAGGAAACAATGGGACAAGATTCTGCGTCGAATACAACTTGTTGCGAGCAAATCGGTTAAGGATAAGTGCCCGAAAAATGAGTGACATTTTTTACGCGATTTTTTCGTATGAATTTGTATTTTGGCCATAACTTCGATCCCATAGTCCGATGTGGCCAATTTCAAATAGGAAACAATGGAACAGGATTCTGCGGTGAATGCAACTCTTTGCGAGCAAATCGGTTGAGGATAAGTGCCCGAAAAATGAGTGACATTTTTTACGCGATTTTTTCGTATGAATTTGTATTTTGGCCATAACTTTCGATCCCATAGTCCGATGTGGCCAATTTCAAATAGGAAACAATGGGACAGGATTCTACGTCGAATTCAACTTGTTGCGAGCAAATCGTTTAAGGAAAAGTGCCCGAAAAATTGGTGCTTTTTACGCGATTTTTTCGTATGAATTTGTATTTTGGCCATAACTTTCGATCCCATAGTTCGACCTGGCCAATTTCAAATAGGAAACAATGGGACAAGATTCTGCGTCGAATACAACTTGTTGCGAGCAAATCGGTTGAGTATAAGTGCCCGAAAAATGAGTGACATTTTTTACGCGATTTTTTCGTATGAATTTGTATTTTGGCCATAACTTTCGATCCCATAGTCCGATCTGGCCAATTTGAAATAGGAAACAATGGGACAGGATTGTACGTCGAATGCAACTTGTTGCGAGCAAATCGGTTGAGGATAAGTGCCCGAAAAATGAGTGACATTTTTTACGCGATTTTTTCGTATGAATTTGTATTTTGGCCATAACTTTCGATCCCATAGTCCGATCTGGCCAATTTGAAATAGGAAACAATGGGACAGGATTCTACGTCGAATGCAACTTGTTGCGAGCAAATCGGTTAAGGATAAGTGCCCGAAAAATGAGTGACATTTTTTGAGTAGTTTTGCGCACACACACACACACACACACACATACACACACATACACACACACACACACACAGACATCACCTCAATTCGTCGAACTGAGTCGATTGGTATATAACACTATGGGTCTCCGGGCCTTCTATAAAAAGTTTGTTTTTGGAGCGATCATATAGCCTTTACCGTATACTTAGTATACGAGAAAGGCAAAACGTGTTCTATACTGCGCCATCATGATATGCAATGAAGGAAACGAGGTTTTATATCCAGCAAATGTTGCATCACATTTATGATTCCCTTCATATCAACTATTACTAATTCATACGGCCATAGATTTCCCACGTTATGCATATTTTGTATCCTTTTCGGCGGCTTTTCACAAGATGGTCCAGCGCTCACGACCGCTGCGAACCTGCCTCCATACTCGATCGTCATTCACATAACCAATCATTCGCCCTGTACCTCGACCAAGTGGCCACCCCGTGCTGGCCTCTGCCATCATCATCATCAAGAAAAAAAACCACCAAGACGAGTGTCTGATTGGAACGAACGAGTGAATGGATGAATGGAAAAAGTAGGTGAAGTTTTCTAACTCGTCGCCTTCGTAGGTAACAATAATAATCATAAAAAAAAATCATCAACGCTTCCATCCACCCGTCAGATTTCGTAATACCTTCCACCACTGCCGATCGTATAACCAACCACCGAAGCCACCATCATCGCCTTAATTCGAGGAAGGGAGGTTCGGTTTGTTTTCTTGAGGAGCAGAGTCCGAGTGAGAGGCAGACGAAGACGAGGGTGAGTCGAGTAGAGTCGGCATGAATATTTATTGTGACGTAATCCATGTTCGCAGCGTGCGCGGAGATGAACGCGAACATGATGGCGATGGTGATCGTGATTATGACGATGGCGTTTGATGATGATCGACGGCACCTATTTGGAACAATTGTCTAACACACGAAGAAATTTGGGGTACTCAAACGCCAATTTCATTAATCATCGCCTTTTCCTTTGTGTAGCATTGCGAAAAGGTGGATGAGCATCGGACACAGCTGGAGGTGTGATTTATGTTCAACTTATGCTACCGTAAATATTGTTTCTTATGCAATGCATACCAAAAATACAATGCAATTAATTTACAGTAGTGAAGTATGCGATCACTGCCATATAAGGCTGATACCAACGGAAGATGAAACCTTTGAAGATCACAAAAATATACGGCTTCAAATTCATCTCTCCCACAATTAAGCAATATTTGGTCCGGAAAATCAGGATGCAAAAAAGGAATCTGCATGGAAACCAACAAAGTGGCCCCCTCACATTATATCAGTATAGGCTGCGTTGCTGTTTCATGGGTGGTAGATTGCGTGCCAGTGGTTCTGGAATATGATGCGAGGATGTAAGGATCAATATCGACATTCCTCTATACCAGACGATCGTAACGGACGAGACTGGGCGTAACTTGAGCCACATTATCCTTGGTAGGTGTCTAACTGAGACATGATCAGTTTCAGATTTGGACAGAAAAAACTCAAGTCGATCCCTCTAATTGGATAACTTAGGTATCACAACACTAAGCAACATAATGCTCATATGATTATAGTAATTTCAGACGGTTACAGGAAACCCGTTCTAAATTCTTATTAGGGAAATTCTTTCACCAGGATCCACGAAAGTCAACCAAAGCAAACAGAAAAATCAAGTTGATCCACCTATCAGGGATACTGCTCATGATATTCTATGGAACAACGCTTGGTGATTATAACCATCGTCATCACAATTTCCAAACACAGTAAGCGATCGTAAAACTAAGAACGAAAGGTAAAAACATTATTTTCCTCTCGCTGTTCTCGTTCCCCTAATTGAGGCATGGTATTCTGATTTGAGGCGAGAGTTGGTTAAAACCTCACAATTATCTCACTTTTCAATCGTTTCCTTCTTTCGTATTCGTTTGCGCACAACAAGCAACGATCAATTTATGAGCTTTCTTCTTGCATCACCGCGTTCTTTCTTGAACCAAAAGGAGAGAACGACGATTACGACAACACATGGGCCGCTGCCTTGTTCGGGGGCGAAAACCGAAAAATGCGTATTCACTTGTCCAAAGAGCGCGCGGTTCGTGACCCCTCACGACGACGGTGACGACGATGACAGCGCAACGAGATCAGATCCTCAGATGACCTTCCGATGAAAGAACGACTGGGTGCGGTATTGCTGAGTCACTACAACCGTGACTTTGAAAAGGATCCTCAACCTGTCACGTGAAAGCCCGTCAGGAGTGTTTAACGATCCTCGTCCGGAATGTTGTAGCTTTTCCTGGAAAGCAACCTCTGCCCGTACCGCAATCGTATGCGTGCGTATGAAGGTACGCCTGAATTAATTTCCATAATGAGCGAACCGCGCTTCGGGGAAATTGGTCTATCATCAAAGCGTTACGCTGCATGTGGGCACATTCCTCCAGGAACATTTTATTAAGCCTTATCCGGGATTTGATAGGCGTACGTGCGTAGCGTTTGCGTTGAAGCCGCCCATCAGTAGCAGCAGCAGTGAAAAATTCTTTTCCCACAGGCCCAATGAGGCGGAAGTCATGCGCGTAAGTGAAGTACGTACTCGCCATGACAAGTGTTTGTGCTACGCGAACAAACGATCGCGGGAAAGCGGCCGAATTCTAAGTAAATGTCGCCGCACCTGTCTAACTATATTGCGGTATTATAGTCAGTTGGGCTCGACACGAAACTACAATAATTCAAGGTGTTCGATTCTAGGCACGTTCATACATGTCGTAAATATCAATTTCAAAGTATCTATTAAGTGCGAATATAATAGTTGAGTCAACATGTGGTTCTTTTGGTGGTATTGACCTGTGTGGTATCCGTGTTTAAAGCGCTGTAGTTCTAACGAAGTATGGAAAGACAATGGAGAAAGACATTCTAATAAATACCTTTTCAATGTTCTACTGAATTCGTGTATTCTAGTGTGATGTTTATAGTATTATACGATCGTTTTGTATAATACTAGCTGACCCGGCGAACTTTGTTTTTTTTTTACAAAAATGAGCACAAATCAATCTTTCCATTATCGAATGTACTGAACTCGAGTGGCAATCACTCTTCGCTGATGTGGTCGGGTAAGGGATCTAACGACCAACTGGCACAACCTCACACAACCCTACTTCATCGAGCGCCGTTGCTGATGAAGCAAGTGTGTAGGGCCCAGACATAACTGAATAATCATCCCACTTGATTGGAATGAGAGAGTTGGTTCTGAAAATGTCTCTATTTTATTCACTAAAATACTATCACATGTACTTAATTGTTTTGGAACTTAGGCTCTACATATAATTGATAAACACAGAATTACTGAGTAAAACGTTTTCTCCGCAAGATATTGCGGGCTGGTGGTGCCCGTTGGCCGATTGATATTGCACTGATTCGGTCAAAACAGTCCGATCAGTTGCTGATGATATCTCTGGTACGTCGACCACCACGCAGTCTGCGAACAGTCCGCAAATCGTCCTCTACTTGATCGATCCACCTTGATCGCTGTGCACCTCGCCTTCTTCTTCCCGACGGATCGTTGTCAAGAACCATTTTCACCAGATTTCTGGTCGACATTCTGGCTACGTGCCCGGCACACCTTAGTCTTCCTATTTTCGCGGTGTGAATGATGGATGGTTCTCCCTACAGCTGATGCAACTCATGGTTCATTCGCCTCCTCCACGTACCGTCCGCCGTCTGCATCCCACCATAGATGGTACGCAGGATTTTCCTTTTGAAAACTTCCAGTGCGCGTTGGTTCTCCACGACCATTGTCCATCTGCGCATCTCCTTTTGACAGCTCTTTCGTATGAATTGTTGCATGGTTTGCTATTAAGCGCTTTGTAGATAGTCAGTTTGATACGACGACGAACCTATTCGGTTGGAGCGTTTTACGTAGTCCAAAGTACGTACGATTTCCTGTCATGATGCGTCTCCGAATTTCTCTGCTGGTATCGTTATCGTAGGTCACCAGTGAGCTCAAGTACATGAATTATTCAACCACCTTGATTTCGTCACCATTAATACAAACTCGTGGTGGGTGGCTTACGTTGTCCTTTCTTGAGCCTCTTCTATCATGTACTTCGTCTTCGAAGTGTTGATGACTAGTTCAATCCGTTTCGCTACGCTTTTCAGTCTGATATAAGCTTCCTCCATCTTCTCAAAGTTACGTGCCATAATATCAATGTCATCGGCGAAACCAAATAACTGGACGGACTTCGTGAAAATCGTACCACTCGTTTCAATCCCTGCCCTTCGCATCACTCCCTCCAAAGCGATGTTGAATAGCAGACACCAAAGACCATCACCTTGCCGTAGCCCTCTGCGCATTTCAAAGGGACTCGACAATGCCCCTGAAACTCGAACTACCCATATCACCCGATCCATCGTCGTCTAGATCAACCGTATTAGTTTATCCGTAAATCTTTTTTCGTGCATTAGCTGCCATAGCTGTGGGCAAGTTGTATTCGCGCCTTTCTGCAGTATCTGACTTACATATCACCTTCCATAGCGCCCACCTTAGCCAGTGAGTCCGCTTTCTCATTTCCCGGAATCGAGCAATGAGAAGGGACCCAAGTCTTGGTGATTGTGTAAGACCGTTTTGATAAAGCACTCAAAGCTTTCCGTATCCCGTTCAAAAGATACGCTGAGTGCTTAACCGGTTTCATTGACCGAACAGCCTCCAGTGAACTTAGACTGTCGGTGAAGATGAAAAAGTGGTCAGGAGGTAGGGACGCGATTTGCTCAAGTGAATAGTGTATAGCTGCTAGCTCAACAGTATACACAGAACAAGGCTCTTTGAGTTTAAAATAGGCGCTATGAAAAACGTTAAAAACACCGAAACCAGTGGAGTCATCCGTTTTTGACCCATCTGTGTACAAGCTTCTCTCCTGGCTGGCGTGCTCATATTGCTTACAAATAATGGAGGTAATGCCTCCGCACGGAGAAAGTCTGGTATTCCATGAACCTCCTGCTTCATGGACAGATCAAATGATACAGAGGAACTGTAGGAGTCTAAGGAGTTAGCACGATTGATGTCAACCGAAGATGGCATACCTCCAGCGTCATATACCAGTGGTAAATACTCATGAAACGAGATTGAGGGTTTTGTTCAAGCAGCTTCTCGAAGTTGTTAATGACCAATGGATTGAGAACCTCACAACGGAGGAGGAACCGGAGCGATAATTCCGCGAAACGATCTGTCAGAGGAAGAACTCCCGCAAGTACTTCCAGACTCATCGTATGAGTCGAATTCATACAACCCAACGCGATACGGAGACAGCGGTACTGAATCCGTTGGAGCTTCACTGGAAGCAGAAGCTACTGTATTCGAGAACCGACAGAATTGTTGTTCGATACAACGTGATGAGATCTTCGGGGTGCGCTCCCCTCCATGTTCCGGTTATTGTTCGCATGAAGTTGACTCTTTTCTGGCATTTTTGTGTCAGATACACAATGTGCTTCCCGAAGGTGCATTTTGAGTCGAACCAGACCCCGAGGTATTTAGAAGACATGCTATGAGTGATTGTCTTACCCATGAGTTAAAGCGAGAACTTAGCCGGCTTATGTTTTTTGCCTTTCTCGTACAACAAAGTTGTACCGAAAGGCTATCATTTCACTCCAAAATCGAACTTTTTATAGAAGTCCCGGAGACCAATGATGTTATATACCAATCGACTCAGCTCGTCGAACTGAACAAATGTCTGTCTGTCCGTGTGTATGTGTGTGTGTGTGTGCACACGAAAACCGAAAAACATTAGCCACTTTTTCATATAGTAATTCTAAACCGATGTTCCCGCATCAAGTTGCATTCGACAGGGGACAAAGCCTTGTTGATCACTATTGAATTTGATAACGATCGACCATTGCGTTTAAAAGTTGTAAAGAAAATGGAATCGAACTATATAAGCGCCATATAAGGTTGGTGTCTTGGCTAAATGCGAGAAAGGCAAAATCACCACTTGGTGAATTAAGTTGAGTTTTTGAAAAGACAACCACCTCAGTTTTCTCCGGGGAGAATTCGATACCCAGCTTTACAGCCCAAGTAGACAAATTGTCCAAAGTATCTTGCAATGGTCCTTGCAGATCAACCGCTGTTGGCCCCGAAACGGATACAACACAATCATCTGCAAGCTGTCTCAACGAGCAATTTGGCATGAGACATTCATCTATGTCTCTGACGTAAAAATTGTAAAGAAGGGGGCTCAAACATGAGCCCTGGGGGAGACCCATGTAGCTAATTCGTGAAGTTGTACAAATAGTTGTTCAAAATTGGTGAAAGTCCACACTCGTGGAGTTTGTCAGATAAGACATCGACGCAAACTGAATCAAAAGCCCCCTTAATGTCCAAAAACACTGAGCCCATTTACTCTTTTTTAGCGAAGGTAAGCTGAATTTCTGAAGAAAACAACGCAAGACAGTCGTTCGTTCCCTTACCCCTGTGGAAACCAAATTGTGTATCTGACAACAAACCATTCGATTCAATCCATTCGTCTAGCCGGAAGAGAATCATCTTCTCCAACAGCTTCCAAAGACAGGACAACATCGCGATGGGGCGATACGAATTACAATCCGACGCGGGTTTTCCAGGCTTTTGGATGGCTATCACCCTCACTTGCCTCCAATCATCCGGAACAATGTTGCACTCCAGTAACTGGTTGAACAAGTTCAATAGGCGCCTCTTCGCGACGTCTGGGAGGTTTTTGAGCAAATTGAACCTTATTCTATCCATCCCTGGAGCAGAATTGTTACATGAAAGGAGAGCAAGCGAGAATTCAATCATCGAAAAGGGCCGATTCATATCATCCCTGTCAGCAAAAGCATCACGTGATATTTGCTTCACCGGCACCGAATCCGGACAAACTTTCTTTGCGAAATCGAGTATCCACCGCGACGAGCTTTCACGATCTTCGTTTACGGACGACGCGTTGCGCATTCTTCTCCCGACGGTAAACAGAATTTTCATTGAGGTCTCGCGCGATAAACCTTCAACAAAAGAGCGCCAATATCCACGTTTCTTCACTTTGACCAACTTCTTGAACTGGATCTCGAGCACGATGTACCGTTTGTGAAGAACGATCGATCCGTGTTTCCGAAAATCCTTAAACGCGTTAGATTTCTCACGATAGAGCTGTGTGCACGCGGTGTCCCACCACGGACTATGTGGTTTCCTACGAACCGAAGCTCCTGGCACTGGCCGGCGTTGAGCATGGAGAGCGCTGTCAATGACCAATTGAGATAGAAACTGGTACTCTTCCCGCGGTGTAAGTGTTTCTATCGACTGTATGCCATCAATGATGGGTTCCCCATATTTCCCCCAATCGATGTGCTTTGTGAGGTCATATGAGAGGTCGATAGAAGCGGATTGACGTCGTCCATTGGAAATCGAGACTTCGATCGGCAAATGATCACTACCATGGGGATCATGGACCACCTTCCAAGTACAGTCCAACGATAATGAGCTCGAACAAATGGAAAGATCTAGACGGCTATCTCTTTCTGGAGGAGCCACTCGTGTAACTTCTCCTGTATTCAAAATTGACATATTGAAGTCGTCGCAGAGGTCGTATATCATTGATGAACGGTTGTCGTCGTACAGTTCCCCTCAGCCTGTTCCGTGGGAGTTAAAATCTCCCAATAGCATCCGTAGCTCGGGCATAACCGAGCAGATGTGCGAGAGATCTCTACGAGATATCGCGGTGTTTGGAGGAAGATATATCGAGGCGATACTGAGGTCTTTTCCTCGAATAGTCACCTGACATGCGACAGCTTCGGTGCCTGACATCGAAGCAAAATCGACCCTATAGAAGGAGTGCTGTTTTTTGATCCCTAAAAGCACCCCTCCATATGGATTTGCCCGATCGCGGCGAATGATGTTAAAATCGGGAAAATTAAGGTTTACATCTGATGTTAGCCATGTTTCACATAAAGCAAAAACATCGCATTGTAATTTGTTAACTAAAATTTTGAAAATATCTAATTTTGGGAGAATACTTCGACAGTTCCACTGTAGAATCGAAATCATATCGACGAAATTAGTCATCGAAGGATACGAATGACTCGAGGAGGGGCATTTTTAAAGCCAGCTGCTTCAGGAGAGGAGTCAGAATAGGAAGAACAGTTTTGACCATGTTCTTTACGGGGTCGGAAGCATCGACGAAGTTGAGGATGAGCTCCACGATGCCAGAAAGTGTGAACATTAGAGCGCTCGGAGGTTGTTGTGCTCGCTCTCTATGCTCTTTTTCTGGCTGAGGATTCGCAAAAAATGGGGCATTTGGGATTTTAGATTTCCCCGGAAGCGGTGGAAACTCTCGTTCATCCTGATGTGAAACCACAAAAGTTGAACGTTTTTAAGCATTTCCACCTACTTTAGATTTGAACATGCTGGTTAGGGGCTCACTTTCAGGCTGTTTCCTAGGCTTTTTCGAGGGTTGCTGACTCTGTTTTACTCGTTTCCTCGTTGAGCCTTTGAAAACAAAGGGAACTCCATTTCCAACTTCGGAGTCTGAACTATCTTGATCGTCCAAAGGAAGAGTAGAGTCAGGACCGGATTTAGCCGGAAGGGGGCCCCGGGGCCGACGGTATGTGGGGGCCCCAAAATGTACAAAAAAGGTTGGTTTTAGTACATAAGATTTGTGGGGGCCCGGGGCCACGGCCCCCCCGGCCCCCCCATAAATCCGGCTCTGAGTAGAGTAGATGGGGTCTGAAACTACCGGTGAAACGGCCTTCCTCAACATATCGGCGTAGTTTCGTCGAGAATGCTGCTGAAGAGACCGTTTCTGGTGAATTCGCCACTGTATGTACTTCGGACAAACTTCGAGAGCATGTGGAGGGATTTCGTTGCAAAAGACACATGCTTCTCTCCTCACGATGCACAGCGAGGTTTATTGCAGCAGTACTGGGCGGTGTGGCCCAGCTGTTTGCAATTAACACAATTCATTACCTTCGGTACATACAGCCGCACAGGTAAACGAAGTTTTCCAATCACTACGTAGTCAGGCAGCGCGGACCCGGAGAAGGTGACGCAAAAAGACTCAGACGGAGAATAAACTCACTGCGACACGGAATGCATTTGCTTGCACTCCAGTATTGCAACAGGAGGCAAAGAAACGATCTTGAAACGACCCAAACCTTGTTTCAGATCGTCGCATGTCATACTCCCCTCCGTCACCACCCCCGCGATCCGGCATGCTGCTGACGGCAAATAGACCTTATATTCGAGAGTGAAAAGCTCACAGGTGGCAATCTCGTTGGCCTGTTTGCGGTCACTGACCGTGACGCGCAGCTTACTAGACCCAACCATGTCAATGGTTGTGACAGACGAGAATCGCTTTTCCAGATCTTTGCTGATCTGACTTATATTCAACCGTTTGCCTTTGGGTCGGAAGAAAACAACATACGGCCCACTAGAGTCGGGAGGGTAGGCCTTGGGGCGGGGGGTCGTATGAGAGGGTATGTTGCTAGTGTCCATTCTCTGTTGCTTCGGTGCACCAGAATGCAACAAAACTTCATTGGACATGGAGTTCGATGTACCCCCGCCATCCTCGCCTTCGCGCATTGCGGACACGAAGTGGTCCGCAGCAGCGAAGCGCACATAATTTAACCCTTAAAGGCGCAAGGCGATTTTTTTAGAAATCGTCGAGAATATTTTTAACGTAAACATCCATTAAAATCGTTAACATTAAACGTATTTTCGGTTTGTTGTTTTAAAACAACATTGCGCATTTAAGGGTTAAAGTTTAGCGCTTACCACAGGGACAAAAAACACAAAATAATGATAGAATGATGGAAAATGGAGAAAAAAACAAACTATTCTAACTAATCAAAAAGACTGAAAAAGGGGGAAACGATAAGCAAAGACGTGAGTATGTACCTAGCTTTCACACTTCTACGTTGCGGCTGCTACCGCACACACGGGACGGGCGACCACTCACTCGTGGTATGATCGAAGCCAATCACGCTGAACGACCTCTCACTGCAGCTGGATGGTACGAATCCCGAGGGGCGGTCGTATGTGTTGGATGAACCCGATCGTTGGCGATGGTTTTTGACGATCGGGTGTCGTTGAAATGCCGGCGTGGGGCGATGAAGCTTGCTGGGCGGCGATGCCACCAAAATAACGCCGATATTCTGGATGCGTCACTTTCCTTAAGCTCCGAGAAAAAAAGTAGAATGTTGTATCAGAGACACGACCGCAAAATCAACGTAGAATTACGTAAGTGACTCAGAACAGTAATTATAGGTCTCTTGCTTTTAATCATTTTTCGAATTTGATTTTTAACATTTATCAATTCATGCTCCAGATGACTAATAGCAGAAATGTAGGTAATTAACTGTATATTACAAGCTTTCAACAGCGCCTGACGTAATTCAATATTCAATATTCACCCTTATTCAATTGTTTTTAATAGCTGTGTAAAATCTTAAAGAGTTTGTCGATCGTTTGATACAAAAATCATCAAAATCGGTTGCAAGATGGCTGAGTTATTAGCCCATACTTCCTGACCACTTTTCGTGACGGTCTCAAATTTAATTCTGCAGAATGACCCCCCTATGTTTTCCCGGAAGACGTATTCTACGTCAAAAACCTTGCTGAAGGCTACTTAAAGGAAGTCCAAAAAGTCTATAATTTTCGGTAAAAACCACTTTGGGAAAACCCGAAAAGACTGAGCGTACGCGGACTTATCAACCGTCTCGCACGGTTGCTTGACGTGGAATGATTAAACGCTATTATAGACTCTATTTCGGTTGCTCCACCTTTTATCCAAGGGAAGCCTTTCCGCCATAATCCAATTCTTTCTGTGATGCGACCCTGAGTCCCAGGACAAAACCCTGGAAGAGGACAGTAGGTGGTCTGATCGAAAAAGATAGTCTTACAGCCTTAAATAGCACAAAGCCTCGCGAATTGTAAAACATCACTATGGGACATGCCGACAGGCCACTCACTCCAGCATTATACTAAATAAATTAATAATAATAATAATTCTTTGAACTAAGGTCTTACGAACCGAACTTCAGAACATTTCGCGCATTCTAGAATGTCGCTATGGGGCACGCAGAAAATTTCCCATGCGTCATTTGATATCTTTCAACTGAGTAGGATGTACTCTGAGTATTTTATGTGCACATTACCTTACCTTTGAAGCGGTAGAATTTAAAACCTGAACTCACGAATATTTTGGATGAACTGAAATCTTCCGAATTAGTAATTACATATAGTCTACGGTTTTTTGTGATTTTATTTTCTCTCCTGTTTGACACAATTTGGTTTATTTCGCGATCAGATTTTAAGAAACATGACCATAACTCTTAATTCATGGATATGGCTTTCAAAATTGGTAATTACAGTAATCAGATAACTTGGAAACGTTTAAAATCACTGCTATGGGGTGGTCACTAAAAAACGGGAATTTCAATACTTCAATATTTTTCTATGACAACTTTAATGATTTTTTTTATTTGAATGAATCCTTAGAATATCCAGAAAATGTCGCCCACACACTTTTACTCCAACATGTTTAGTTGTTTAAAACATGCCATCAAACAGGAAGTACTGCAGCTCGGATGCACATTTTTTTAAGCGATCAAATATTCTGGGAAAAGTACATGGTGGACAATTTTAAACGTGAAAATGTTTCGAAAACTATTAAAGGATTTTTGGTCAACTGATCTCCGTTGTATACAAAGGTGATTGGAAGGCCAAAGACACGAAGCAACTCATAAATAGGATCAGAAGCATCATCCGAAAATGGCAGCCGTCCAGCGGTCATGTGATACCTGCAAGATTAAACTACGCCGCACGGCGGATCACGAATCATATGCTATAAATTCATTAATCTAAGATAAAAGCAGCTGGTAAGGAGCTGAGCTCATCAAGATGGGCCCGAAAAAGCTAGCCACTTGCCTGCACAAACTGATAACCATAATCTGGGAAACTGAAAAGGCTACCGGAGGAGTGGAAGTAAGGGGTTATATGCCCCATCTACAAGAAAGGCGACAAGCTGGAGTGTGAGTACTTTCGAGCAATCACCATCCTTAATGCCGCCTACAAAGTGATATCCCAGATCATCTTCCGTCGTCTGTCACCATTAGCGAATGAGTTCGTGGGAAGTTATCAAGCCGGCTTCGTTGACGGCCGCTTGACAACGGACCAGATCTTTACTGTACGGCAAATCCTTCAAAAATGCCGTGAATACCAGGTCCCAACGCACCATCTATTCGTTGATTTCAAGGCGGCATACGACAGTATAGACCGCGTAGAGCTATGGAAAATTATGAACGAGAACAGCTTCCCTGGGAAGCTTACCAGACTGATCAACGCAACGGTGGATGGTGTGCAAAACTGTGTGAAGATTTCGGGCGAATACTCCAGTTCGACTAAGACAAGGTGATGGACTTTCGTGCCTGTTGTTCAACATTGCGCTAGAAGGTGTCATGTGGAGTGCCGGGTGTAACAGCCGGGTTACGATTTTCAACAGATCCAGTCGATTTATTTGTTTCGCGGATGACATGGACATTGTCGGCCGAACATTTTCAAAGGTGGCAGACCTGTACAACCGCCTGAAACGTGAAGCAACAAAAGTTGGACCGGTGGTGAATGCGTCAAAGACAAAGTACATGCTGGTGGACAAAACCGTGCGCAACAGGGCCCGCTTGGGAAGCAATGTTACGATAGACGGGGATACCTTCGAGGTGGTCGAGAAATTCGTCTACCTTGGATCCTTGCTAACGGCTAATAACAATGTTAGTCGTGAAATACTTGCCCAGCTCTATGGCGAACCCAGTATCCAGAAGGTAGCTAAGGCCGGAAGAGTACGATGAGCAGGGCATGTTACAAGAATGCCGGACAGCAACCCTGCAAAGATGGTGTTCGTTTCCGATCCGACAGGTACGCAGACCAGGTGCAAAACGACTTACCAAATGAAGTTCATTTGAATTTTCAATCGAGTGATTAATTAAACGTGTTTTGTATCGGATTAAACGTGTTTTGTGGTCGGACAGTAAACCAATCAGTGCTCTTCTAGTCTACACATTACACAGCCTGTTCCTGTCAGAATCCTGGAAAGTGATAAATTCGACTAATTTATCACTTTTCTTACGAACAGTCTAACTGCGCCTTACCATACGCGAGGAGAAGTGGATGAACGCTGTCATCAGAGGAAAAGTAGAATCACTGAAATTTAACACAGCAAGGTATAGCCAATGGAATTGAAAATAATTTTAAAAATTACGAACAGAGATTTTTTTGAAAATGATTTATTAGGCGGGATTAGAAATTCAATTAAGATTAAAAGTAATACCATCTCCGGAATCATTTCAAGAAAAAACTTCATTGTCGTTAACAATCAAATTAATATATGTATAATGTAGATAATAAAAATTCTAACCTCATGCTATAAATTATTTATAAATAAATTTTATTTTGAAATTTTGAAAATTATTTTGAAAGCTGCATTCCATACCCCGCTGTGAAATTTTTTTCATGATTCTACTTTTTCTTTTGATGACAGAGTTCATTCTTCTCTTAGCGTATTCGTTGAAATAGTGGCTATTCCACTATACTACTGAATTTCCGTTGGATACCTATTCGAATAAATTTCGTTTTGCAACTCGAATGATTTGCTGTGGAAAACCGAATGAATTTCAATTTCAAATTAAATTTCATTGGAAACTTGAATGAATTCTCGTTGGAAAATCGAATGGATTTTCTTTGGAATTTCAAATGAATTTACGTTGAATTTACGTTGAACTTCCGTTGGAAATACGATTGAATTTTCGTAGGTTATTCAAATGAGCATAAATCTTGCGATCTTTAAAATTTGTCGGTGATTGTTTCCATTATGTTTCTTAATGCATGAGAAGGGCATCATCACTGCTAGGAGGATAAATCTAGGTTAGTTTAGTGTCTCATGGTCATTAGCATCTGTAAATCATTTCTTTTCTTTAAATATGTACGGTTTTCATTAGTGATGAACTTTATTTATAAGTTAAAAATCACTTTAATAAAGATATTAAAATAAATTATGTGCGGTTTTCGTTCATTATTTTTAATATTCGACCGGGTTATCAAGGGTACAAAATGGTCTAAAGGTCAACGCTTGATTTAATTAGTTCTTTGCTAGTAGTGAAGTTGTTCGTCTGATTTTCCATCGGTATACAAATACCAACTAGGGACAACGCAACGGACATAATACAAAAGGGTGGCCATAACTGAACCTCTTCCCTTACTATAGGCCGTTACAGATGATCTAGGTATTTTCCTATAGATCATTCCATTTTAACCGGATTCATTGGATAAAAAGTTCGTGATGATCATTTCAAGCCATGTTATATGTGCTATCAATTATTAAAATCTGACTTTGATGTAAAAATCAGGGAGAGTACTATTTCAATGGAAAAATCATCATTTCATGTTTGATAACACAAATAAAACGTCAGGGAATATCCGATTCGTTACAGCTTGTCGCCGGTTTTTTCGATCACGCCGCACTGGCAGGTGGTAGCTGAAAATTCTCAGGCCCTCTTGTTTTCCATCAATCGTCGCCTCGGTCGGATAAACCATCGTCATCATCTCATCACAATCACCCACAGTCGCGCCATTGTTTGTTTAATGCAAGTCGTTTACGCTGCAGAAGCATAATCGTTATTAAGTTGCACGCGCAGAGCGGTGGCGACAAGAAATCCTATGCTCCATTTAAGCACAGGAAAATTTATTCCAACAATAAACAAATACAAAGCGTTACCCATCTTTACGTATGGCGTCGCACGCGGAGAAGCCTGTTACAACATACATTTTGGCTTCTATCGGATTTCAGAATTTTTAATGCGCGATCTATCTGATCCCATCCGGTCCATGAATTTCTTCTTATTATGGATGTTTAACTACAAGCACCACATCATTGAGTTTCAATGCAAGACAAGAATGATGACTTCGACTAAAGGAGTGCTATTATATTTATTCAGATCGTAGGACTTTGTCTAATGTCATCCAGAATTATACCATAGGTAAATCCGACTGAGTTCTGAAACCGTTTTAACTGAACATGAACTCAAGCAAGAGGAAATAATATGTCTATGCATCGCGTACAAAAATGTCTCCGTACAAAAAAAAAGCTATCGGTCCTAATCGCACATCAAAAATCCATAATCAATCATGAAACATCCAACCCAAAATCACCACCTGCAAGATAGAATCCATTCAGCCTCTGGATCCGGACCGAAACCTCTGGCTTCTTCTGGCATCAATTCATTATCGTCAACTCCTAGCCCATGGCTGGAAATGAATTAAATAACAACAAGCAACTCCGAACGAAGAAGAAACCATCATCATCTCTCTACATTCCTCCGGGTCCAAAAGCCCCGGGACAACAAACAGTTCATAAATTGCATCACAAGAGGATAGAAAACATGAACGGCTGGAAGTACCACACACCCCAAACAGAGAAAAAAAAAGATCCGAATCATCATTAGAATCTTCAGTCGTCCTCCGGAGAAGGAACTCGAGAGGAAGGCACAACGCAGACAAGGAAGAAAATTAGACATCAACAGCGACGGCAAAAAGGAATTGTAACGTAGAAATCATAAGGGTTCCGTTCCCACGCTCTAGAAACGTTTGCCAGCCTCAGGAAAAAAAAACCTACAAGATGTGAGTTACAAAATTTTCGAAAGCGCTCTCAACTTTTTATTGATAAAAACGCACACAGGATAATAACCAGAAAGTCTGTGAGTTGCCTCCTGCAATCGGCGTCGCCTTCGTTGTCGTTTTCCGTTTCGTTTCGTTTCGCCTTGAGCAAAATGCTGCTGCGTGGCAAAAGCATTATCCTGATCATCATGCTTGGGTGCATGCGTGCAATCCTCGAACGATATGCGCGTCTCCTGTTTCACAGACAAACAGGGATCCGATCGGGAATCATAGGAGGCGATGATCGTTTCCAGCTCCGCGTGGGCTCAAGGAGGTCATGGCAGTCAGTGGTTTGTGTTTTCCTGGAATGGGAAGATCGGGAAAAAAATATACCACGCTTGTGGAAATATGTCGTTCGATGTAGTTTATCTTTTTGATTCCTTAAAATTATTGTAACTCATGCAATGGCAGACTGCTAATAACAATCGAAATGGCCATTGCCATACAAAATTTAAATAATGCCAACTAATTTCAACTTGCCAAATTATCAAGCACTTTTTAAATCGAATGTATTCGATCATTAAATTTTAAGCTTAGTTATTCCGAGTTACAACTGAGATCGAAACATATGTCTGTAAAGTAGCAATCAAGATGTAATGACTAATGAGTTAAATTGATCATTACAACACTATTGAAAAGTGTCACAGTAAATCGAGTTAGTTTCCGTTCAAGAAGTCGCAACAAAAGTACTGTTAACGGAAAGGAAGTCCATATCAAAATTTCAATCTAGCAGGAGGTCCATTCTCCGTGTCGGGGAAATAATTATCTTGTTTTACTGACGTCGTCATGTCAGTCGGTACGGCGAAGGCACTGCATTTCCTGTCAGTAACTCTCTCAACCTGTTCTGATTGTCGTCCGCACCGACAGACCGGTGTCGATCGGGACGAAATGGGTGCGCAAAAATTAATCTCTCCACCTCCGTCACCAACGGACGACGCTGTCGCTAGAAGTTTTTAACCCGCCGATCGGTGTTCGGTGGTATAGGGCCCAACAGTAACGGCAGCAGTCAAACTGGTTTTGAAAAGTGACACCACTTCCGCATTCTCGACTCGCACGGAGTCTTTGCGCATGCGAGAATACGAGATTATAAATCTCCGGTTAGCACTCACCGACTGGAACCGCTGTCGACGCCGAACGCGATGCAGCCTTTCTAGAAGCGAACTGATCTGCGGCTTTCAGCTTTAGATCTTGCTGGGTACGGCTGGCTTAGGGTTTGTAGCCTCCATGGGAAAGTAAATGCTATTGATCGTGAACGGTACTGTGATAGGTGTCAGAATTGCAACAAACTTGCTATTTAATGTTCGATTTCAGCATGAATATGTCTAGCAAGTGTGTCTGGGTGGAAATAAGAATCCACCACAATATTATTGATTCACTAGTGTCAACAGTGTTTCACCCCCTTTAACGACTTTCAATATGTATAAGGTACACTGAATTAAGTGGAAAAAGGGGGTAAGTGTAAAAATCGACTTAAAAAATTGCACACTTAAAATAAATCATGGTTTCTTCGTTCTGCAGTTTATCATTGCAATAACAGCTGCCGCCATCTGTCCATACGTGAGTTATTCATGTTTTTCTAAGCAGTGTTTTGTGACGTAATTTTAAGAAAACTATGATTAAATATTTCATAAATTTCGCTAACATCCCGCAATCAGCTTTATAATCATACTCCATTGAGAATTGGCCCTAACGGCAGCGTGATTTCTGAAAGAATTTCGGGAGAAATTCTCGTAAAACAATTTGTAAAGGTATTCTCGAAGGAATTGTCCGAAGGAATTTTCGAAGAAATTTCGAAATGTATTTCCGAAATTTATTTGAATTTTCAAAAAAATCCTAAAGAATCTATAATATAATGTTTGTATGTTTGTATGTATGTTCCAGCATAACTTCTAAACCCGTTGACCGATTTCAACCAAATTTGAAACACACATTATTTATATTAAGAAGATGACGATAGTGGTTAAGGGATGCGAAAGGAGAGGGTGTGGAGGAGATGTATTGTTCAGTTATTGATCAACTCATTGTAACTTCTGAACCCCTTGGCCGAATTCAACTAAACTTGGTACACATTTTGTATCTCAAGGAGACGACGAAAGAGGAGTTAGGGATGCTCTCTGTAAAAGGAGGCGGGTGTATAGAGAGGAGCATTGTTCACTTATCGATCAACTCAGTGTAACTTCTGAGTCCCTTGGCCGATTTCTGCCAAATTTGGAACACACATTATTTATATTAAGAAGACGACGATCATAGGGTAGGGATGGAAAAGGGGAGGCTGTGGAGGAGAGGAATTGTTTAGTTATCGATCAACTCATTCCTTCACCGATTTCCAGGTTTGCCCAGTGTTTCCTTCTGGGTGGTGAATGTAATCCCTTCTTTAAAAATAGACGTTTTCCAGGAATAAGACATCGGTGGATGTTTTTCCTTCTTTAGAAAAAGGTGATTATGGGTTTGATCCCTTCTTCAAAATCAGGCAATGTTTTCAAATGAAAAATGCATTCTTTTAATCAAATGATGTTGTATCAATAAGGAAACACAATTATTCTGTCGACCAATTGGTTTATTCATTTCCCGATAGTGAAAAAACTGCGAATCAAACTGGCAATTCCTATCAAGGCCGGGTACATACAGCTAGTTATTATTATTATCTTTATTATGTAGGCCTTCCGCTTTAGGCTGGCTCATCTCCTAATTTCAAAGAAATTTCCGAAGGATTTCTCCTAAAACAATTTTTGTAGTTATTCCTGAAGGTATTTTCAAAGAATTTTACAAAAGAATAAGGAATAAATAAAGGAATTTTCGAACGAAAATTCCAAATTAAATCCTGATGGAGTTTCCGACATTCTTGAATTTCTATATTTCTTTAGACATCCCTCCAAGAATTCATTCGATTTTTTTTCGGGATTTCTTCTGAAAATCCTCCGGAAATTACTTCGAAGATAAATCCAGAAATTTCTTTGGAAATTCTTCAAAATATTCCTTCGAAAATTCAAAGAAGAAGAAAATTTCGAAAATTCCTTCTTTTAGGATTTTTATTAAAACCTAAAACACTTAGGGAAATTATTTTAGGAATGCCTCTAGAAAATTCTTTCTGCCTGTACTTTTTCAAGAAATCTGTTTTGGTAGTTCTTACAGAAATTCCTTTAGACCTTCGGATTTTCGATTTCTTCTGAAATTCCTTCGGAATAATTCCTGCAAGAATTTAAAAAGAACTCTGCATTGATTTACTAGCTAACCCAAATTTACAGGCCTTTTGGGAGGTTTCACGGAACAATCCCTGGAGGAATAATCAAATGAACTACATGGGAAATATTATAAATTATTCCTAGAGGAGTTCCCAAAAGAATTTCTGCAGGAATTTCCAAGAGTATTTTAGGGAACATCCACAAAGTACGTCACGCAAAAATTGTCAATTTTCAACTCCCTCCCCCTCGTCACACTTATTGTATTACACCTCTACATTTTTTGTATGGATCATCACGCTACTCGGAACCCCTCCTTCTTCCTAGATGCGTGACGTACTTTGTGGATAGTTCCTTATAACGAATGTCTGAAGGTATTGTTGAAGAAATTTCTTAAAGAATTATTTTAAAAATCCATGAAAGAATTTCCATACAAATACCTATTGGAATTTCCATATATTTTTTTTAGATTTCTGAAAGAATTTGTCCAGGAACATCTGAAAGAATTCTTCCAGGAATTTTGCCAGATATTTATCCGGGAATTCTTTTGAAAATCCTGCAGTGAAACAAAACCCTGTTTTGTATCAAGAATTAAGACTTGCCAATAAAATCCAAAAATATCGGGATTGCAATCGATCCATCACCATACTGCTTCGGATGTTATCAATAATTCCTTAGGAATTTATTTCAGGATTTGCTTAGGAATTTATTTCAGTAATCATCCAGGTGGTATTTCATAAGTTTTCTCAAAAGTTCGTTTGGAAAATCCTCCCCCAGGAATTTATTCGTTTAGTTACCCAGAAATTGTTTCAGGCATACCTTCAAAAGTTCCTTCAGGAATCTCATCTCTTCAAGGAATTTCTTCAAAAATCCTCCGCAAATGAATCTAGAAATACCTTTTTCTTGTTTAATGACTTGTGAAGGAAGTCAGATTTTTACTTTTTTTTGGAAAAGATGTTTAATTGTTTAGGTGTATCAACATGTCATTTTAAGGTTTTTATGAGATATTGCGAAAAAAAGATTCGTCTGCCGGGAACACGAGCGTAATACCAATTATACAACAGCTTACCAACTATGTGTATCAGAATTTATGATACCCTGCAGTATCACACACCGTAGCTGGCCGGACGCACAGTGGCAAACAGTGGCCTCAATACGACAAAAAGAATCACATGTAAGTGATTCAAACGAAACCGACTGTTGCTCATCTTTCAAAAATTCCTTCAAAAATGTGTCCAAGAATTCTTTTATAAACCCTTCCGGAATTTCCTACAGAAATTCCTGTAGCAATACTTTCAGAAATTCTTCCAGGTATTCCAACGAAAATTCCATACCCTCGACTCCCGTAATTTCGCCTTCAGGAAGTTCCGAAATTCTTGAATTTCTCTGAGTATTTCTCCAAGAGTTTCTTCGAAATTTCTTCCAGGGATTCTTTCTTTCTCCTTTAAATTTTTTTTCAGGAATTCTTTTAGAAATTCCATTGGAATTCCTACGGAAAATTCTTCGGAAATACCTACGGAAATTGTTCCAGTAAACCTTACGAAATACCGTTAGAATAATTCCTTTGGATTTTTTTTTAAATATTTCTTCTGAAATTGCTCCAGGAATTTCTGCAGAAATTGAAATTCCTTCGAACTATTTTTTTCAAGAATTTCCTCCAGCAATTATTTCCGGAATTTCTTAAAGAAATTCATTCAGTATACCTTAAAAAATCCCTTTGGAAACTCTAGGAAGAAATTCTAAGAGTTCTCATGATTTTTTCAGAACTTCATACAGGAATTCTGTCGTATTTTTTTAATTCCTTCGGGCATTCCTCCGGAAATTTTATTAAAAATTCTTTGAGAACTTCGGACATTCCTGTAAAAATGTTTTTCAATAATCACTTCTGAAATTAATTTTCCTTAGGTATTTCCGAAAAAAAATCAAGTAACTTCAAAGGAATTTCTAAAAGCATCCCTGAAGTTTTAAAAAGATATAGGTATATAATAGGGTGGCTCAAAAAACACTTTTTCGAATTTTTTGATGGGCCGTCCTCTTATTCGGTTCTATTTCATGCCCTGATGCTCTGGTCAAAATTTCAGCCAAATCGGTCAACGTTTGAGCGGTGCTAAACTCGTTGGAAGTTTATATGAAAAAATGTATGCCGAAACATCCAAAAACAGTGATTTGCAGTTGGAAGGCACAATTTACGATCAGGAACCATGATACTTCCCTAGCAGCACACATGTTCTACCTAGGTTACTGCAACTCATATGAGACCAGATTCAGTCACAATCAAGTTGCTGCAACTATTTTTGCATGAAATGTGCTACTCGGGTTATTCAGTTCTTGTAGAATTAAATACAGAATGTTATGCTGAAAACCGCGAGAAGATTAGAGTTTATTAGGCAAAGATATTAGCATTTTACTGGAGTGTTGTAGGGGTGAATTTATTTCTTTTCAAGGGTAAAATAATCGAAATTTGCCTAAACCCCACTTCAGAGAAATGTTAATAACTTAGCCGGGCAAACTTAGCGGTTTTCAGCATAACATTCTGTATTAAATTCTTCAGGATCTGAATAAGTATCATAGTTCTTCATCGTCAGTTGTGCCATCCAACTGCGATTCACTGTTTTTGGATGTTTCTGCATACATTTTTCCATATAACTTCCAACGAGTTTAGCACCGCCCAAACGTTGA
Organism: Armigeres subalbatus; assembly: GCF_024139115.2. Classification (NCBI taxonomy): domain Eukaryota; kingdom Metazoa; phylum Arthropoda; class Insecta; order Diptera; family Culicidae; genus Armigeres; species Armigeres subalbatus. The sequence goes on from NC_085140.1 coordinate 451,353,703, forward strand.
CCGATTTGGCTGAAATTTTGTCCAGAGCATCAAGGCATCAAATAGAACCGAATAAGAGGGCGGTGTAGTATCGGTTACATGGTCAACTAAATATGTTTAATTAATAATTGAATTCATCATAGTAGGCATATGAATAAAGGCGCACTTTCTGTATTACTGGATTACGAACTAGTTGCGTTTTATTAAAACTCCGTTACTTCAGTTGGCGACGAGGAGAAAATCGGCCGAATTGTGGTATTTGAAGCGATTTCAGTAGAGTGAATTGAAAGGTGCATGGTGATTTGTGAATAAAGGAATTATTTGACTATTCAATCACAGGTAAGGTTTCTTACTTACATGAAATGCTCGATAAAATGCGCGGAAATTCGAGTAAGAAGGATGAATGGAATCAGTGCATTTAAATGGAAATTTAAAATACAAGCCAAAAAAAAAAAATGTTGATTCTGTTACCATGGTAACACTGCTTTGATGTATGCGACAGGCGAAGTTCACATATTTTTTTCAGTGGGGTTTGAAATGTCATCAAGGACAACAGAATGGAAAAAACGGGAAAAACAGTTACTTTGTTATTGAGGTGTCAATTAGTAATAGAACCGTAAATAACGGTGATCTACAATAGGTACCGGAGCTGCGATTTTAATAAATAGGTATGTGACTATTGAACTGTGTGTGCTAGCAGAATGACGGCAACTGTGTGCCTATTAGAAAAACAAACTGGGAGATATCAGGAGAATGAAATTATGTGCTAGTTGGTGGAAGACAAGTGACCCTGAGGAGAGCAACTGTGTGCTACAGGGAGAACGGCAACTGTGTGCCTTATTGGAGAGCAACTGTGTGCTACTTGGAGGAGAGCAACTGTGTGCTACAGAGAGAACGGCAACCGTGTGCCTTTTAGAGAGCAACTGTGTGCTACAGGGAGGACGGCAACTGTGTGCCTTTTTGAGGAGCAACCGTGTGTTATTGGTAGAGTTAAAATAAATGAGCTATGGTTGATAATAATGATAAGCAATATTAGTTTACTAAATCATGAGTGCGAGTTAAAAGAGGTGGCACATTTTTTTTTATTAATTATTACTGTTATTGTAACATACCTTTGACTGATGAAAATATTGAAGTGAAATGAAAAGAATCAATAAAATGGAAAATGCCGGGGTCCCCAAATTTAAAATATTATGTGAAATAAATTATTGATGTATTCGGAGATATTATTTTTTAATTTATTTTTAAGTCACTATTCCGTTCATCCTTCCAAAAAAAAAAGAAGTTCTATGGCTATGTTTTAATCGGGGATTGGAAACTTTCATAGGATGGATTCTTCAATGCATCGCGTTAAACCGTTTGTGTTCGGAGCTGATAGATCTCAGTTACCAATCGCGTGGCAGAAATGGAAGCGTGAACAGATTAGAATTTTTGGGTCATGAGCTTTCAGCAGAAGGTATTAAACCGATACGGAGCAGAGTTTTGGCGCTTCAACAATGCCGTGAACCGGCTAATGCAGCAGAGCTAAGAAGTTTCCTCGGATTAGTGACTTATGTAGGCAGATTCATTCCTCATTTGGCTACCAAAACTGATCCACTTCGTGTTCTGCTAAGAACAGGTAACAAGTTTGAATGGACGAACAAGCAGAAATTGGCATTCGAGGAGATTAAGCGTTCCATTTGTAGTATCAACCACGTTGGTTTTTTCAATGCCAAGGACAAAACTATTTTAATAACCGATGCTAGTCCTTGTGGCTTGGGAGCAGTTCTGCTGCAAGAAAACATACACGGAGAGCAAAGAACAATAGCTTACGCCAGCAAATCGTTAACAGATTTGGAGCGAAAATATTACCAAACAGAAAAAGAGGCTTTGGGCATAGTATGGGCAGTCGATCGTTTCAACTTATATCTGCAAGGGACCCGCTTCAAGCTAATAACTGACTGTAAACCTCTTTCATTCTTATTCAGTCCTCGGTCGAAACCTTCTGCTCGTTTGGAAAGATGGGTACTACGGTTACAATCATACAGTTACGACATTGTTTACGAGCCAGGTGCCAGGCTGATGCACTGTCAAGACTTTCCCTATCAGATCCCCAGCCTTTTGATGCTGATAATGAGAATTATGTGCATTTCATCGCAAAGGTTTCAACACCTGTTGCTATCCAACTTGAAGATATTAAGAAAAAGTCCAGAGAAGACGAGACAATTAGTAATGTGATTCAGGCACTAGACGGGAATGATTGGACGCAATTGGCATCGCGTTTCAAACCTTATGCTACTGAGCTATGTGTACTGGAGGATCTTCTGCTCCGGGGGGATCGAATCGTCATTCCAAAGTCGTTACAGAATAACGTTTTACAGCTGGCCCATGAGGGACATCCTGGAATGGTGGTAATGAAAAGACGGCTGAGACAAAAAGTATGGTGGCCAAACATGGACAAGGAAACAGAAAAGTATGTTAAACAGTGCAAAGAATGCACTCTTGTTTCTTCTCTCTCCCCACCAGAACCACTGATCCGGTCTAAAATGCCTGATAGACCGTGGACTCACATTGCGGTTGATTTCATGGGCCCACTGCCTTCAGGACATAATTTATTAGTGCTCGTTGATTATTATAGCCGTTTTGTAGAAGTAATAGTTATGCGAGAAATTACTGCTAAATTAACAATTCAGGCGCTACACGAAACTTTTTGCCGGTACGGTATTCCAGAATCCATGAAAACTGACAATGGGCCACAGTTCGTCAGCGAGGCACTGAGTCGTTTCAGCACGGAATTTGGAATTGAATTGATCAAAACTTCCCCATATTGGCCCCAAGCTAACGGAGAAGTGGAACGGACGAATAGAGCCCTTAAGAAGCGTTTGCAAATAAGCCAGGAAACACCACACTCAGATTGGAAGTGGGATTTGCGAATGTATCTTCTCATGTACAACTCAACTCCACACTCTACAACAGGAGTAGCCCCGTCCGCTTTGATGTTTGGGAGAGTGCTGCGTGACAAGCTTCCTAATATGCCATCGATTGGTAACCAGCTAACTGAGGAAATTACGGATAGAGATCGTGAACGAAAACTAAAAGGTTCTGAATATACAGACCATCGCCGACATGCGAAGCCGAGTGGAATAAATATTGGTGATACAGTGGTTGCCAAACGCGTCAGCCAAGAGAATAAGCTTTCAAGCAATTTCAGCCCCGAGGAGTTGGAAGTGATTTACCGAAATGGATCTGACGTTACTTTGCGATCTAAAGAATCTGGCAGGACATTCCATCGAAATGTTACTCATCTGAAGCAGATTGCCTCTCAAATTGAAAATCAGGAAACACCACAGGAGCCTACGGGAACATCGGTCATGGAGGATGAATCATTGGTAACATCAAAACGGTCACAGACAAGCTTAAGTCAGCACATGGGGTCGGTTCCAGCGGCAACAAGTTCTAGTTCAATAGTTACATTGCAAAGACCTCATCGAATTTATCGTCAGCCAGAATATCTAAATGACTATCGTTTGGATACAGTTCAAGACATTCAAGAAGAAGAGGAAGTGTAGTATCGGTTACATGGTCAACTAAATATGTTTAATTAATAATTGAATTCATCATAGTAGGCATATGAATAAAGGCGCACTTTCTGTATTACTGGATTACGAACTAGTTGCGTTTTATTTAAACTCCGTTACTTCAGGCGGCCCATCAAAAAAATTGAAATAAGTTTTTCCCATACTAATTAGAGCCACCCTAAACATAAACTACTTTTTGATACCATAATAGTAACTTTTTTTTTGCATTGATAATTAGATTTATTTTTATAAATATAAAACATCATTGGAAATTTTGGAAGATTTAGCTTTATTTAGCGGTAAATCATCGAGTTGCAACAGCATCCAAATGAAATTTTCTCGCAAGCAGCAGACTATCGTTAGGTTGCAGCTGGTAGTTGGAAAGACGCATTATCAAAAGTGAATCTGTCCTTTTCAGGTCCATCAGTTTACACAAGCGAGGATTGATTTGTCAGTAATTTCAGTCAAAGTACAAACCACAACCGGGCTACGTAATGGTGTGTTGATATCCTGGAAGGAGTGACAAACAAAGCTCTGGTCTTCCTTCTGATATTGCTAGAGTACGGGGATGCGAACTGGTTGATTGCCTAGGACAGTGTGGGCTCTGTTAAATTATGAAAAGCTGCATGTATCAGCAAGCAGGCCCCAATAAAGCGACCGCGTGCCACCCAAAGCACGCTAGTCTAGTTTTGGAGTGGAGGGCTTCAATCAAACCTGAATGACCCATGTTAGCGGCAGTCTAAAATAGCGTCTGAGTCGTAGCGGGCAGCTGAACAAGGTACTCCTAAGATGACAGCCCCATCACAATGCTTGGTATCGCAGCCCTGGTAAGGCGGCATACCGAAAAACCAAGACACAATCCCGGAAAATGAAATCAAAAATACCGGATTGAACAATCGGCAAAGAGCAGCAGTGGCTGCTAGGTGGAAGAAGCACTTCGAGTTATTGTTGAATGAAAAACCGGATAGAGAGGACACTAACAGAATCAGGATTGAGGATGATGGACCAGCAGTGGAGCCACCACCGCTAGACGATATGAGAAAGGCTGTTCTAGAGCTAAAGAACGGTAAGGCCGCTGGAAAGGACGGAGTCCCGTGCCGAGAAAGACCTTTGAGATGGTTTGATGGTCTCATATGTTCTACAATAAAGGGCAAATACTCGATTGTGATAATTATCGAGGAATAACACTCCTTAATACCGCTTATAAGCTAATCTCCTGAAGCAGGCTGCGCGTTTGCGGAGTCCGTTGTCGGCGAATATCAAAGCGGTTTTCGAGAAGGACGATCAACAACAAACCAGATGCCTACTCTGCGACAAATCCTTGAAATAAACCGGGAATACAACTTGTAGACTCATCATCTGTTTGTAGATTTTAAGGCAGCGACCATCAGGTAGGTACAAATCACAAGCCTAATGAATTTAGTTCAATGATATCAAGGGCATCAGTATCGGTCCCAGCAGCTTACCATCAGCGTCAATAAACCAATATAATATTTCAAAATTGAATATTTTACCCTTTATGGAATCCTACGTTCAATTAGTGGTCGAGTCTGGAATACGACCATCTACATTTACTTCAGAAAGTTATGGCTTATATCGATTTTTTCCACAATCCCTTGAAGTTTTTAAATTGGTTTCAGTAAAAGGCAGGGTTTGAATCCCAAGGAGAATGAGAAAATCTGTGAGTTATCATGTCGTAATACACTCTCGATAGGTAGCATACCGTGAGAGACGTTTTTCGGTAGCTGTTACGATAATGAACTGATTTGGGGGCTAAAATATATGATAAATTTCTTTTAATAAGCTCCAATTGCGGGGGCGGTTCTGATGATGCATTTCAACTTGTTTTACACAGCTGTGCAAAAAAAAAAATTTGGTCCTCAACATAAAATGAGCAAAGCGTTTTATGGAACCCCCACGGTGGGGGCCGCCTATCCGAATCATTTTTTTTCCAACTTGTATACAAGTGTGATAGTTTTGTTTTCATGGCTTGTTATGATTCGAAGAGGTTTTTGCCTCTCTTTTATCGTTGTTCGTTATCTATTGAGAGCGGTTTTTGCAAACCCTGGAAAAAGCTGAAATCTCCCTTAAATTTTACCATTCTGATGTGTTTTTCTTATGTTTTGCCTTTCTCGTATACTAAGTATACGGTAAAGGCTATATGATCGCTCCAAAAACAAACTTTTTATAGAAAGCCCGGAGACCCATAGTGTTATATACCAATCGACTCAGTTCGACGAATTGAGGTGATGTCTGTGTGTGTGTGTGTGTGTGTGTGTGTGTGTGTGTGTGTGTGTGTGTGTGTGTGTGTGTGTGTGTGTGTGTGTGTGCGCACAAAACGACGCAAAAATGTCACTCGATTTTCGGGCACTTATCCTCAACCGATTTGCTCGCAACAAATTGCATTCGACGCAGAATCCTTTCCCATTGTTTCCTATTGAAAATTGGCCAGGTCGGACTATGGGATCGGAAGTTATGGCCAAAATACAAATTTATACGTAAAAATCGCGTAAAAAATGTCACTTATTTTTCGGGCACTTATCCTCAATCGATTTGCTCGCAACAAATTGCATTCGACGCAGAATCCTTTCCCATTGTTTCCTATTGAAAATTGGCCAGGTCGAACTATGGGATTGGAAGTAATGGCCAAAATACAAATTTAAACGTAAAAATCGCGTAAAAAATGTCACTTATTTTTCGGGCACTTATCCTCAACCGATTTGCTCGCAACAGATTGCATTCGACGCAGAATCCTTTCCCATTGTTTCCTATTGAAAATTGGCCAGATCGGACTATGGGATCGGAAGTTATGGCCAAAATACCACTTTTTTACCCTTCTTACACCCTAAGAAGGGTATAAAGATCGCTTGAAAAACCGACTTTTTATCTGAGGCTCGGAGACCCAAGTCGTATATACCAATCAACTCAGCTCGACGAACTGAGCACATGTATGTATGTGTGTGTGTGCGTGTGTGCGTGTGTGCGTATGTGTGTGCGTTACAAAAATCTCACATCAAGATCTCAGCCGTCCGTGGACCGATTTGCACGATTTTAACACTAAACGAAAGCTATGACTTTGTCATTGTACGAGTTCATTTTTTTTTTGCAATCGGACATTTGGTTCCAGAGATATGTGAGAAATACGAACATGAAGTGCATTTTCAGAAAACTAACAGAATAATGTCACATGAATATCTCAGCCGTCTGTAAACCAATTTGCATGATTTTATATTTAAACGAAAGCTATGACTTTGCCATTGAACCCTTTGTATTTTGTTTTTGCAATTAGACATTGGGTTCCGGAGATATCTCTGAAATACGAACATAAAGCATTAGACGTATCAACTTCACACATTGGTAAAATATGTCCCAACAAGATCTCAATCGTCCTTGGACCGATTTGTGCGATTTTATCTTTAAACGAAAGCTATGTTTTTGTCAATGGACTCATTAATTTTTTTCTGCAATCGGAAATTCGGTTTCAGAGATATCTGTGAAATACGAATATGAGACATATTTTCAGACTACTAATGAAAAATTGTCACACCAATATCTCAGCCGTCTATGACCCGATTTGAACCCTTTTGGGCTTAAACAGAAGCTGTAATATTGCCATTTAAGGCGGCAAATCAAATCTGCAGTATTTTTCTATTTTTTAAAAATTGTTAAATTTCCAGAAATATTCCTTTATTCCTTATTTTGAAATCGATAAAAGCATGATAATATCAGTTATTTTATATTCAATTGAAGGTCATATGCATAGAAATTGTAATATGCACTGGGCACACACAACCATTCAAAAGTGTAAGAAGGGTTGCGTTCACTGTAGGTGGATTAAGTCGGGTTTTTAATAGAAAAATCACAAAAAAATGTCACCTATTTTTCGGACACCTAGGGAGTGAGTGCTAGTAATGGACCCCTTAACGACTAAAATTTACTTCAGTCGCTCCGCTAGAGCGAGCCTTTTGACAAATTGTAGTTCTGCTGCACCAGATGACAAGCAACAGGTACCAGCATCGTGTTTCGTACATAAAACTAGCCAAAACATTCATTTTTACCAATAAAGAAAGCATTTTAAAATAATGTAGCTAGCGGGCCTCACGCATACCAGGAATGACAATATTATGAAACTAAGATGAACCTCCGATCTGTTTTCACAGGGTTCTAGTACTAACCATCCCCTTTCAGGAAAGCATGCGATCAAAATATTCTATCGGTGAAAATTTAAGAAAATTAGATTTCAAGATTTTGCAGGGGTTAGATATATAGGTTGAGATAGGAAAAAAATGTCGAAATTTAATTTAGCATAATTTTTCGTGAAATAACTCAGTGTTAGCTTAAAAAGGATTGTATTCATCCCCATTATTTCCTAATGAAAATACGCCATACGTCACGTCGGACTATGGGCTTGAAAGTTATGGCCAAAATAATAATGTGTAGAAAAATCACTTTTCTGGCATCTATACTCATCCGATGTACTCGAAACAAATTGCTTCGACGTGAAATTTTAAATTGGGTAGAAACGGATTAAAAAATTAGAATCTATCTACCTATCAGTGATATTTTGTACCTTTCTTGTGTGCTTTTTAACTCTTACAAAGGCACGAGAAAGGCATCATCACTGGCACTACTATGTGAAGCGCTTTACACTGACCGAGACAATGTAAATATGTAATATGAGCTTTCATATTTTAAAAACGATAACTACTAGAGCAAGAGGGAATACATTTAAAACACTCTAATATCCAATACCTTCAACTGCAATGATCTATGGTTTGTGAGAGCTTTGCATATAACGGAAATAACCAGAAATAGTAACTCAACCATGTTCTACGAATATCAAATGCATGTTAATTCAGTTATTATAATACGGATATACTGCCGTTCTACGCATAATTGTTCCATGTACACGGGAAATCTCAGCAAACATGAGACAGATATGCGTATGACGGTATTATTGTACACAATAACAGCATGGTTGAGGTATTTATCATCCTATCAACACAATTCAGACCAATTTGGTCACAGCAACTTTCATATGAATTAATAAAGTCGGGTCATAGTCATTGTAACCTATCTATGAAGATTATGAGAGAGAGCCTAAGTTAGCTCTACTCAAATGGGCTTTTCCCTGCTCCTAAATAAATAAATAAAATAAAATTATCATTTATTAATATTACGTTATTATATACGTACCGTAATCCGGGGGAACATTGATCAGCGGGGTAACATTGATCAGTTGAACCATTTTCAAAAGATGAATAAAGTATTACTTTCTGTTATTACGATTACTTATTATGAGTTAGGTATTTTAATCTTGACTAAATTTGCTACCGAATAATATAATCTCCACTAGAATTTGCATTTAATTTTTGCCATAGTTTGAAAAATAAAATCAACATCATTTTGTTAACTCACAGTAAGCTGCCAAAAAAGCACTCAAAACAAGCATAATAACAAAAATTGAGATCGTACCTACAATTGGGTGATAAGTAATCTTATTTTCTTGGTTTATACATATGTTTTGTTCCAAAATTTTGATTTTTATTGTTGAAAACCAGATAATTCACCTAGCGGTCATGAGGCCTTACTCGAAACAATCAATACGCTTCGCCTCAGTATAAGGATTTCAAAAGTAATTGCCTACCTTAAGGCGTTTACAAACGCTTGCTTTATAGACGTAACAAAGTGAAATGATTGATGATCAAAGTTACCCCAAATTGGAAATTCGAAAAACTAGACAAAACAGATTTTTAAAACAATTTTATAATTATCAAATAATCAAGAACAATAGCCTCAAACGTTCTACACGTAGCAGTACTCGTTTTAAAAATATGAAAAAAGCAATTATTTAATTTACGGAGGAAATATTTACAAAACATTGAAAAAATTGATCAATGATACCCCGGATTACGGTATGTATGTTATTATCTCTTGCTCTGGTATTGGTTAGATTTTCAGGACTTTAAGACTCACTGAATAATCTTTATCAGTTGCCAGGTGCCATAGAAATGTGAAATTAGTAATTGCCAAATTTGCTCACCAAATGAAAAAAAAAAATATAAGCAACAACGGTCATACTATTTTTGCTGTGGATACAACTTGTGTTCAAAAAACATAAAATGGCATTCTTGTCGAATCTGGAAGCAACTATTGGATAGTCAGAAGTAATTATTATCTTGAAAATGTCTAAATAGTCATCGAGTCGCATAACTATAAAGTTTGATACCCATAAATATTAACATATGTAATTTCGTTCGTTAGCAATTTGGTTATATTCCCTGAACCAATTGTCACAATTCCGAAGCACCGAAAACCGAGTGGCTATTGAATCTCACGGTCTAGAAAATCTCAACGTAGTCATCGTCTTAGGGGCAAGCAAAAGTAAATGCGATGCGACGCGACTCACATAAAAGAATAACAAGCATTATCAATGAGCTGTCAAATTCCTCTGCGTCGCATCGCTCGTCGCGTTTACTATGGCTTTCCCCTTAAACAAAATAAAAAATACCATACCCAATCCGTATTTGCATGGTTCCGATTGATTCCAAAACTAATCAATTTCCCCAACATATTCTGAGGAAGCCAGTCCACATTATGATAATGAAAATCTCTATAATCATCGACTTGAACAACGACTTTCCATGATTTCGATTGTCAATTCGTTCATATTCCCTTAATCAATTACACGGAAACGACCAAATATCTGAGAATTCCTTGCGGATTATCGACATATAGCCCACATTGGACTAGTGCTAGTTCCTGAAGAAGGCATAAACAATATCCAAAGCTTACGTCTGAAATAATGAAACGCATCAGTGGAATAAATGCATTTTCTAACCTCGGAATTCCGGAATACCTTCGCTATCTTCAGACCGATATGAAATTTCATCTGAGGTAAAACCTAGAAAAAATTTAGCATCCAATGTTTTCATTTTTTTCAAAAGTGAATTATTTCACGAAAAGTTATGCTAATTTGAATTTCGACAATTTTCTTCCTATCTCAACCTTTATGTCTCACCCCTGTAAAATCTTAAAATCTAATTTTCTTACGTTTTCACCGATAGAATATTTTGATCGAATGATTTCCTGAAACGGGATGATTATTACTAGAACCCTGTGAAAACAGATCGGAGGTTCATCTTAGTTTCATAATATTGTCATTCCTGGTATGCGTGGGCCTATTATGGCCACCCCCGGGTCCATAATACGCAACGTCGGGTTTGTTTATATACGTATAATGGTCCCCCATTTGATTTATATGTTCCATTCCCACATGTTCCTGATGCCTATTATGGACCCCCCTTTGTGTGCTAGTAATGGACCCTTTGGCGTATGTGCATTTACAGATTAGTTAATTTAACTAAATTCCTACTACCCAGGCCATAACAAATGTATGGAACTGCTGTCCTGTTACATGGAGCAACTCCATCCGACGGAAGCTTGCAGAAAATAGTCGATTCCAGCGTTTAATTTGAGATTTTGTTCAGGGGTCCATTATACGCACAGGGTCCATTACTAGCGCTCTCTGCCTAACCTCGATGGAGTTACACGCAACAATTTGCAGTCGACGCAGGTACCTGTTCCATTTTTTACTGTTGAAAATTGGCCAGATCAAAATATGGGATCGGAAGTTATGGCCGAAACACCATTTTTGCCTTTGGTCTACAAAGTAAACAAAAAGGCTATATGTTCGCTCCAAAACCAAACTTTTACCTGTAGACCCATAGTGTTATATACCAATCGACTCAGCTCGATGAACTGAGATGATGTCTCTGTGTGTGTATGTATGTGTGTGCGCGCACCAAAATTGCGAAAAGTTTAGCTCACTTTTTTGGTACTTATCCTCAACCGATTTACTTGCTACAAATTCCATTCGACGCGGGATCCTGTCTGTGTAGAGTAAGCCACCAACATGCGATGCTCTCCTGCATTATATACTCTGTCAGCTTGCTAGGTACATATGAGTACCGGCGGAGTACATGGACAAGAGCCTAATGGCAAGTCATCAGTGTAAGCCAAGCTGTCCGTCAGGTAAGAAGTGTATCAAGAACGCAGTGGGTGATTTCCTGGTGCAGTTTAAGGCCACACATTTTGGCGACCGTGACAGGACAGGAAATCACCCACTGTGTAAAGTGCGGGTTTCATAAAGCCAACGCCAAAAAAAAAATCGTGAAAGAACGAAAATTTATTGAAAAGATGGCGGATTTAGAAGATCGCCCCAAAAGAGCAGCGCGTTTTGAGGACCGCAATGCGTGAAACGAAAGATACTCCATGTTGGCTAGAGAGGCCAATTTGGAGGACCGCACAGTTGCAAAGTTATGTGTGTTTTGAGGACCACAGAGAAAAAAATGATATATGAACAAAAAAAATGGAAAAAGCGCGTCTTGAGGACCGCATATGTTGACAAGTTTGAGCATGTTGGAAGAAAAAGAATATGCGTGTTTTGAGGACCGCAAATCGTAGAAAAAAAGCGCGTCTTGAGGACCGCAAAGCGCAGACAAAGCGTGTCTTGAGGACAGCAGAGCGCAGACAAAGCGGGTCTTGAGGACCACAAATCGTAAAAGTAAAAGCGCGTCTTGAGGACCGCATATATGTCGATCTAAAATGGTCGCGAATTTAATTTATTTTGAATTGCACATGTCAATTAAAAAGTGATTCGCACAGATGACGAAAAAGTGCATAAGGTACGTCAGCTCATGAGCTGAAAAAAAAAAAAAAAAACAAACGAAAACCTTCGAACGATTGAAGAGCTCGAGGTTCATAATGAGTGAATAATACAGAATATAAATAAGTAAGCGCGAGGAAGAGAGATAAAGCTACAGACTGTTTTCTGCACTATTAACCTTTTCCGTGTCCGTCAACTCAAGTGAGAAAGCGAACTAGCCATATATAGCTCTTCACCGGTGACGCCAACTCTCTCTATGAGTACACACGAGTATGCGTGTTTTTTTATCAAGCTCTTTTTCTACGAACAAGTTGCTGTTGAAACATTTCAATTATGTACGACTATGATGTGCACACATACTGATATAAACGAAAAATGAAAATGCAGGAAAGAACGCACATATCAATAGGATGACGAAAATATAGAACAAAAAAAAACATTTGTGTGCGTGTGAGCATCAATTTGTGCGCCAAAATTTGATTTCAAATTATTTTCAGACACGACGTTACATTCTGTTGCTTTTGTTGCGAGGGAGCGTTCCTAGTTGAAGAGCTTGAGTTTGAGAGACATAACAGTTGAATATAGTTAGTGATTTATCAGGACACTAGAAAGGACCTGCATTCAATATTGCATCTAAAGGTAATTAGTTAAACCGAAAAATTAAAGTAATCAATACTCAGATTAGCACAGTGTTTTTGATAAACATAATTTTATTTCTGCTGATAGAAATAACATTTATCCAAAATGTCTGGTACTGGAAAATACGTTCGTGCGCCACGCCATGCATCCGTGAGTGAGAACGGCGATTCTTCTGGTGATGAAATTGAGGTCGGGCGGTTTGTACGTGCCCCGCTTGTTCATTCTTCTATGGCAGAAATCGAGGATGATGACCAATATGCTCACTACTCATCCAGAACGGATTACAAGAAAAGGCTGGAGGCGAGGGTGTTGGAACTAGAAAGCGTCATCAATAATCTGAAGGATAAACAACGCGGTTCTCGAAGCGAACCTACGGATTGTGAGACAAGTCCACCGGCCATCCCATACATTGCTCCTTTGACCGACCCTAGCATCACACCTTCTGTGCCATCCACCAGTGGCGGTAACGTACGATGGGAAAACATTAAGCCATTTCCGAAAGGTGTGCCAGCTACCAAAATGTGGGAAGCATGGATCCGCTTCTTGGAGGATTTCGAGATGGCGGTTTCACTTTCGAACCTCAAAGACCCAAGGCGGCGTATCGAGCTCCTCCTACTGTCGATGGGTGATGAGCTGAAAAGCATTGTGCGAGCGGCGAAGCTGAGACCCACCAACGATGATGATGATTGTTATAACCATTTGGTTTATAACATCGATCAATACCTCAAGGCCTTGACCGATCCGGCGGCAGAACACGAAGACTTCTCCAAAATGTGTCAGGAAGAAAGTGAATCCACGGTGAAATTTCATGCTCGGCTAACAGAGAAGGTGCTGCTATGCGACTATAGTCCGATGGATCAGGAGCGATTCGTCCGAACGCAACTCTTGAGAGGCCTCCGGAATCAGGAGGTAAAGAAGATGGCACGAACATATGGACATGACTCCAACACTATAGTCCAAGCAGCGACACGAGCTGAAGCGTTCCAATCCGAATTTTCGATTTCTGGCTCCGAGACGAATGTTTTAGCAGTAAGCAGTAAAGGGTACTGGACCATGCAAGGTCAGCGCAAGCGACAGTCAGCATTACATCACGCGTCGGGAAATCTGACGAAGAATTTTAAATACGAAAGGTCGTCGGATAACCAGCAGAACTTGAGCCGTCGTTACAGATGTCCCAGATGCCACAGGCCTGGTCACAAAGATAGGGTTTGTCCAGCGCTAAGCAAAACATGCAATTCCTGCGGCCAGCGAGGCCATTTCGCCGTAGCATGCCGAGTAGGTCGTATAAGCACGCTGAAGGACAAATGTTCAGAGATTCCTGTGGAAGAAGATCGAAAGGAACAGGTAAAACAGTCATAATGTATAATATACAAATGAATAAAGATGAATTTATTATGGAGTAATTATGTTGCGTTCTTTTTATAGTTTATCAATGCTCTATCAATCCAAGATGTTCTTGTGGACTGCCGTATCGGCTCGTCAAGCCCGATCAAATTTCTGATTGATAGCGGAGCAGACGTAAATGTTATAGGAGGGGTAGACTGGCATAAGTTGGAGCAACAAGCTGCTTTGGATACAATCACACTTCTGCGTAAACCAGTTTCTCAGTGCACCGATATTCGAGCATATGCAACGGACAAGCCAATGCAGATAAAACACTGCTTCCGTGCTGAAATAGAAGCAGTCGGATTGATGAAGCCGATAGTTATGGCTGACTTTGTAGTCGTAGAAGAAGGTAGAAGGTCCCTGCTGGGTAGAGCTACGGCCGGTGAAATGGAGTTATTGAAGGTCGGCGAAATGGTAAATACTTGCGAGAAATTATCAGCGTTCCCAAAAGTACCTGGCGTAAGAATCAGATTTAGTATCGATCCTACTGTTCTGCCAGTTCGGAATGCCTATTATAATATCCCAGCCGCCTATCGGGAGGAAGCTCGTCGGCGACTCGAACAAATGGAAACACGAGGAATCATTGAGAGGGTAATTTCAGCTCCTCAATGGATCAGTAGTATGTCCGCTGTGCCGAAGGGCAAGACAGACTTCCGTTTGGTGGTGAATATGAGGGCGCCAAATAAGGCCATCAAACGGGAGTATTTTCGGTTGCCGCTCATCGATGAGATGAAAGTCAAGTTGCATGGAGCTAGATTTTTCACTAAGCTCGATCTATCAGATGCATTTTATCATCTGGAGCTAAGTGAAGAATCGCGCGAGCTGACTACGTTCCTGGCAGAGAACGGAATGTTCCGCTTCACACGCCTAATGTTTGGCGTCAATTGCGCACCAGAGGTGTTCCAACGCGAGATGTCGCGCATTCTGAAGGACGTTGAGAACAAAATAGTGTACATCGACGACATACTACTATTTGCAGATTCCCTTGAGCAGCTTAGAGCAACAGTTACTCATGTTTTGAAAGTGTTGAGGTCTAATAACCTTACCTTAAATACGTCGAAGTGCGAGTTTGATCGATCACGACTTATCTTCTTGGGACACGAAGTCAGCGAAAAGGGTTTCAATATCGACGCGTCTAAAGTAAAGGATATCCAGACATTTCGACACCCAACTACGTGTTCGGAGCTTCGAAGTTTTCTTGGACTTGCATCTTTTGTAAGTCCGCATATCAAAAACTTCGCCGAAATATCTGCTCCCTTGTGGTCGGTTTCAACAGCGCTAAAATGGAGTTGGGGGGATGAGCAGCAGAACGCTTTCGAGCTCGTGAAACAACGCATTATTGATTCGACTACTGCATTGGGGTTCTTTTCGGAGTCAGATAAAACAATATTATATACCGATGCCTCTCCGAACGCATTAGGAGCCGTGTTGGTTCAGGAGAACGATGAAGGAATCTCGCGAATTATCAGTTTCGCCTCCAAATCTTTAACGGTAACCGAGAAAAAGTATGCGCAAAATCAACGTGAAGCGCTGAGCGCAGTTTGGGCGGTGGAGCATTTCTCCTACTTCTTGCTGGGCAGATATTTCATTTTGCGGACAGACGCTCAAGGGATGACGTTTATTTTGAGTAGATCTCGAGAAGAATCCAAAAGAGCATTAACGAGAGCTGATGGTTGGGCTTTGCGCCTCAGCCCATACAACTATGATGTTGAGTATATTAGAGGACATGATAATATCGCGGATCCATCATCGAGGCTGTATCGCGGAGAAGATGAAGCATTTAATGAAGAGCTAAGCCCATGGGAAGTCTGTCACTTGGAACCACGTAATATTGAATTTCTAACTGAAAATGAAATTCGGGAATGCACGGAGAAAGACGACACCTTGGTACAGGTAATTCATCTTGTCCGATATAATTTAGGCTAACATAAATTCAATTATTTCTCTCACACATGTAGGTAAGTCGTGCCTTGGAAACAGAAATATGGCCAAGAAACTTAATGAGATTCAAATCCATTGCAAACGACTTAGTTTTCGTTGATGGAATTCTCGTAAAAAAGGGTTGTATCGTGATACCTGAGAATCTTCGTGAAAGAACCCTGGATATAGCTCACGCTGGTCATCCACTAGAGGCTAAATTGAAAAGCATACTACGTAAGCGCGTATGGTGGCCGGGCATGCCTACTGATGCAGAAAACTGGGTGAAGTCTTGTGTTGTCTGTGCAGTGAATGGCCGTCCGCAAAAGCCCCCACCAATGCAAAGGAGCTTTGCCCCAAAGGGAGTATGGGAAACTATCGCCGTTGACTTCAACGGGCCATATATGAAGCTGGGAGGTATATCTATCCTGGTAATAATTGACCTAAGATCTAGATATGCGATTGCTCGTCCAGTAAAATCAACGAAGTTCGAGTATACCAGAGCAGTGTTCGACTCAGTATTTGAAAGGGAAGGTTTCCCCAGGGCCATAAAGTCGGACAATGGTCCGCCATTCAACGGCGAGGACTATACGAAATATTGCTCTGAACGAGGTATACAAACGGTATTTTCAACGCCATTCTATCCTCAACAAAACGGCTTGGTAGAAGGATTTATGAAAATTATAAATAAAGCTATGTCTGTCGCATTATCAGCAGGAACAAACTATCAAAAAGAATTGCAAGCAGCCGTACAGGCCTACAATGCAGCAGACCACAGCATAACAAAAATGCCACCAGAGGAAGTATTGGTCGGCCGAAAAATTAAGCGCGGGCTTCCGCTTCTGGATTACGGTAGGATTTTTCATGATGAACAATTATTGGACGTTAGAGATCGTGAGGCCAAACTGCTTTCAAAGCGACGAGAGGATACGCGACGTGGAGCTAAAGAGAATAAAGTGAAACCTGGACATACCGTTATTGTAGAACGCCAATCACGCACTAAAGGCGATAGCCGCTTCAGCTCTAAACGGTACACGGTTACGGAGGAGCGAAACGGTCATTTGGTCCTGTGTGATGCGGAGGGGCAGCTGCTCAGGCGTCACGTTTCACAAACCAAAAAAGTCGGGGACTGGCGTGGAGAAAAGTCGGTTGAAGCTCCAAGAAGGGATTCCGATTCCATAAATCCTGCTGGAGAGAGTCACCACGATCGTCCTCAGAGGGAAAAACGTCTTCCTTCTTACCTATCCGAGTACGCCCTAACAGTTGAGCAGTGACAATAGAAGATAATGAATAATGTAGTAATTTGTTTATCTTTCATTTATTCAATATACCTGTATTAATATCCATTATTCTAAGTATGTTCATCATTAAAAGCTGCTTGATTCGTTTTCACTTCGAGGCTTGGTTCTTGAATTATTCTTGAGAAAAACGCGTCCAGCTGGTTCGGATTTACTTGGAAAAATGTGTTGATCATGTCAATATTTCCATGGCTTACTAGGTTTGATTCCAAAATTTTTGCACGTTTGATTAGGAAAATCTGACATGGGGAAAATGTCACAGCTTGCCAAGTTTTTTTTCAATATTTGTTATTTAATATATTAAATTTATACTTTATACTAGTTTTTCAAACCGGGAAAGGAGGAGGATGTGTAGAGTAAGCCACCAACATGCGATGCTCTCCTGCATTATATACTCTGTCAGCTTGCTAGGTACATATGAGTACCGGCGGAGTACATGGACAAGAGCCTAATGGCAAGTCATGAGTGTGAGCCAAGCTGTCCGTCAGGTAAGAAGTGTATCAAGAGCGCAGTGGGTGATTTCCTGGTGCAGTTTAAGGCCACACACTGTCGTATTGTTTTCTATTGAAAATTTGGAAGATCGGACTATGGGCACAAAAATTATGGCCAAAATGCTTTATGTTATAAAAAAGCGCGTAAAAAAGTCTAGCTCATTTTTAATGCACTTACCCTCAATCGATTTACTCACAACAAATTGCATTGGACGCGGAATCCTATTCTATTATTTTCTATTGAAAATTATAGAATAGAAATTATGGCCAAAATACTTTTTGCCTTTCTTGTGCTACAAAGTTGTACCGAAAGGCTATAATTTCTCTCCGAAAACGAACTATCGGATGCTTCCACACTGATACACTTCCCTCCCTCTTCATACGGGAGTTTGGCAGAAGGACGGTCATGAGATTTATATCATAACAAATATTGCCCTCCGCTCGCTTGATGGGAATGACATTTTCGTTTTTTTTTGTGTAGTCAGAGCTTCAGTTTAACAAACATGCAAATGTGATATCCTTAAAATATATAACTGGGTAAAATAAAACAGGGGTATGTACATCAAAAAGATTGGAAAAGGAAAAAAATGTCGAAATTCTTATTAGCATATTGTAGATCAAGTTGAAAACCGAACCGAGATCTCGCGTTATCAACTGGAGCTACAATATCTTTGCTTGAAATGATCCGATTTTCATAGAACGGTCAAGAAGTTTTTCTTTTTTACTCTTAGCTACTAGCTCATCTACTTTCAAGCAAACACATTTTACGAAGGTCGAGAAAGTTTTTTTAATGAAAAAATCGCTAAAAAAAATGTCACTCATTTTTCAGGCACTTTTCCTCAACCGATTTGCTCGCATTTGCATTCGACGCAGAATGTCTCATATTTTCTTATTGAAAATTAGGCAGATCGGACTATGGGCTTAGATGTTATGGTCAAATTACTATTTATTGTGAAAAAGAGTTCAAAAAAGTCTAGCTCACTTTCTTAGCACTTATACTTCATCTATTCCCCAAGCAACACAATTTCAACAAATCTGGTTGCAGTAACCATATTGTGACTGAATCCGGTCATATATAAGTTACTGTGATTGATGTGCGATATGTGTGCTTCTCAGGTCGCTCGCAACAGATTGCATTCGACGCAGAATCTTGTCCCATTGTTTCCTTAGAAACTTGGCCGGATCGTACAATTGGGTCAAAAGTTATGGCGAAAATTTTTTGCTCTTATGCTCATCCGATTTGTTTGCAACAAATTGCGTTTGGCGAGAATTTTTTTATGCATATAAACAAATATCAAGCATAATTTTTCATAACGACGTATGTAACAATTATGAGGATTCGAGAAATCCTTTGCAGAAAGTTGGCAAAACTTTTTCTAAAACTGTTTTAAAACTAAATCTTTTTTCAATACTTTTTTCCGCTGGCATGCGTCATTACATGACACGTAATAAGCGTGCTTCACATCAAATCTCAGTTCATTCAAATTCACTGTGAAAAACGATAAAATTATACATACACCGGCTGCACGCACGTCGGTGTACATTGGTCGGTTTTCCATAGTGCACGATTGACGCAACTGCAGTTTTGTTTTGTTTTGCTTTTTTTGGTACATAGGTCGCTCTTAGTTCCCATATGTTAAAGCGACGTATGTAACAGTGAGACTTCAAAAATTGATTTTTGACATACGTCGATTCGTAAAAAGATTGAATTAAAGAATTTTAAGATCTGAAATCAGTAATTGTGATTGTCACGTTGTATTAAAAACCTCGTTTTGTTTACTTTTGTTACATACGTCGTTATGAAAAATTTTGCTTGATATGAAAAATAAGACCAATCCACATATTGGTGTTATTTGAGATTTTTCCAAACCTTTTGAACGAACGAGAAAGGCACCATCACCGCTAGGTGGATTAATCTGGTTTTTTTTTTTTAATTTTAAGTACGTTAGATTTGCGAAAACTTTTCTTTTACGAAAAGAACCTTTGGAATCAGCCATTCTTACGGATGTTCCCGGAAGACCGTTTCGTGGTCATTGGAGGCCATTGAATACTTTAACTATTAATTGCATTCATAATTCTCTAGTATGAATGGTTACGAAAGAAATCGCGAAGTTCTGGTATTAACTTTAGGAATCGGCCTCTTTTACGAATGTTTTCCGGATTTCCCAGATGCTTCCGGTGACCGTTCAATAGACAAAATTGCTAAAAAAAAAGAGGGTATATATGCTAGCAAAGAGACCTGGAATAATCAGAGCACACATTCGTAAGAAATTTTGTGTTTAATAGAACGAAATTCCAAGAAGCTTAAACAGTGTCTCATTGGTACAGGTTCCACGGGGACAAAAGAGGTCGATTTGGATAAAGACCTCATTTTAGGAACTTCACGGAAGAATTCAACTACCTAAAAGAGGGTCCAATCCATCAAACTTTGTACTTCCGAGCCAAATTTGAGTAAATGGAGTAAATCTGACAATTTTTAGATTACCTCAGTTTAGCTAAGACAGACTGTACAGTACATATTAATGGTTGCTACTCAGTGATTGATCAGAGCTGGTGCGAATTTCACTTCGATCCAAGTGAATAGTAGGGGAAGTGTACCGATTTTGGCCAACTTAGTGCCTAATTTGGCCAACCCTGGAAAATACATATTTTTCCAAAATAACCGATCAGTTGAAAGCAGCGTTGAACCGTGAGGGATATATCTCTCGATGGAAGTTATAAAACCCTCGAGAATTGCTTTATTTTTGGAGTTATTCGCAAAATTGGCCAAATTAGGAACATGGCCAAAACCGGTACAGTTCCCCTAGTTGAGGTTTGCCATCCATTCTCAAAGTGCACGTTTCAGCAGCTCTTAAAAAATGATCAATAACAATCAATAACATGATATAAAAAAACAAATCTGACAATCAATGTATGAAATCTTGGCATATACATTTCTATAAGATTTTTTAACAGATATTGTATTAAAATAATACAAATCTGTAAGATTTCAATACAACAGTTGTATTGAAATTCTCCGAAATTTTATATGCCAAATTATTATACAGTTTCTCTAAGGTTCTTATGCAGAACTGTATTCAAATCTGCCATTCGCTAGTTGGCTGTAGGTCTATATACTCAACGGGAGGTTTAATTGGCATCGATGGCATCGAATTGGTATCGAACTGGCATCGATGTATTGTTTTGCTCCTTTGTTTTTGACAACAGAAGAAAGATAAATAACTCAAAATAAGTTTAAAAATACTCAACGTTGGGTACTTTTTTCTTCCATGTACAACTTTTTTTTGGCAAAAAAATCGAAAATCGGTTGGAATTTGAGTTTTTGGAATCGTGGTGAAATCTTGGGTCAAAATGGACCCCAATGCATAATGAGTCCGTTTTTTTGTGGCGCCTTTCCTAGAGGACGCTGGAAGCTAATTTTCTTCCCTAATTTCCCAAAGTTAGGAAAACGAAGAATTTTTCAGGTTTTTATTCCGTTTCGTCACAAATTTATAGAGTTATTTTGGGTGTGCTTGGAAGGTTAAGATTGTGTTCATACATACATACTTCATACTTATATTTTTAAATATTTTGAAAATGGCCCCTAACATAACAGTAAACGTATGAGCATAATAAAAAGATTAATAATAAGAAAAAGTCACTATAATTTAACCGCGAAATTAACATATTATAGAGGAATGGTTCAGCTCTTCATCTCATAGCTCCCATTTTTTCCCATAAAAAAAAAAACAAAACAATGAAAAGAGGCGGGCTTGGTAGTCATATGGCTACTGCTTCTGCCTCATACGCAGGAGGTCATGGGTTCAATCCCAGGTCCGTTCCATTCTCCTACTTGTTATCTTTCTCTTTATTTCTTATGTTCTAGCAATCGCTAGAACTGGAAATGGACTTCCATACCGTTTCCATTACTATTCCTATACCTTCAACTTGAGTATTCTAACAGTAATCTGCTAGAATTGGAAATGAACTATAGAGCTCGTTTCCTTACATCCAATTAGAATTTCCATCAGTTACCTTCTCCTATCTATCACATTGGCAGCTCGTTAACCAAGACGGACCCCTGCCTCTCCAACCTAACCCAGAAATTCCAACAAATTCCGCATGAACTCGTGGCAAGTGCAGAGGTATATTCGGCTTGCAGTGGGCGAGTGATTGCATCATCATTTCCTCCCCTTTCCCTACATTGACTTGCATTCTGACGTGGCAGGCGCCAGTATGACCTAACAAATGAGATCACCAGTACTTGTACATTGAAGATGTGTGCTAGTCCCAAGCAAACATCTGTTGGTTCCCTGTGCAAGAACAGCTGATCTGGTCATAATGGAGTAGCAACTACGAGCAGTTAATCAAGCTCAAGCTCAAGCTCAAGCTAAAAAAAAACAAAACAATGAAAAGGTAAATATTTGATTTGTTTTTTATTTTTGTGATTTTTTTCAGCACGCATATTCGCAATAAGAAGCGACAAAATTGGTGCTGTATTGCTCTGTTTTGCGATGAGATGAATATATGAATGAGATTGTCATTTATGAAAGGCACAAGCATGCCGGAAATTAACCAAATATTGATCTATGTATGCTAATTCAAAGGTCAAACTCACTACTAATCGTCATACATTTCCGCTCAAACAAGCAAAAAATGCAAAATATAAGTTTTTCCTATTAGGCATTCAATTAATCTCTGTACATCCAGCAACAACACTTTTTCACGCCACTCAGAAAGTAGTTGCTCCGTACCACTTCGGCGACGCAGACCTGTTTCCATTCGGTTGCACAATACCTTTTTCATTTCCCTATAGGTTTTATTACCTATTATTGGTTGCTCTGAACTGTACGAGTCTAAGCTTCCGTCATACAACGGGGCTTACCACTGCAAAGTGGTAGCAACCCGGCTGTCTATCCCTGCCTAGCTTCCTGGTTGTCCTGCATCCCCGCACCGACCGACGGCAGCTATCCCGCGCCATCATCCATGTCAGTGGGTGAACTTTAACTACCCGTAAATCGCTGTCGAATGTGGCGGTTTTACGACTGCAGTTCCCAATGATCGTACGATCGCGTTTGCGGCGCGGCTGAACCGGGAGAAGCCTGCTGCTAATCGACAAGAAGGGAAAGGAACCCGATGCCGTCGGTTTGCGATGCTGCGCTGGTAGCTGTAGATCAACTTTCCTATATTTGCTGGCTTCTCCGCGGAATCGCGGAATGTCGAAGGTCATAAGGTAGCAGCCAAGTAACACCGCGCAAGCTGACGGTAAAATCGATCCGCGCATCCAGGCGGAAACATTTGCATGAAAACAACAACAAAGTGAAGAGCAATCGACGGGGCAATTCGTATAGTAGGCTAATCGATTCGATCTTCGCTCCGGACCCGCTTCTAGTTTCTTGGAAAGCAACAGTCCGCAGAAGCACTATCAGAACATGATAAGCACTTTTCCCCTTTTGTGCTACACATGTTTCGTAATTTTCCGATTGCTGGAGCGATTCCAATCGCGAGATCACTTGTCAGTTTTATCTCATTAGCGATAGATTGAATCGGGGCTACCGAACGCCAGATGGTGAAGCGTTCAATTTTTGGGCTACCGTGGTGAAAACGCGCAACAGGCTAAAAGAAGTTCACTTCCCGCTGATAAACGCCGCTTTCTGCACCATTCGATCGCAGCAACAACAACTGGCCGATTCCAACTTGCCAGAAAACACGTGTTCGATCGGAAATATTCTAAGCATGATTGTTCAATTTGAATTTCAAATTACCGTCAATCGCTTACGCCACATTCTAATGTGTTCCTTCTTTCTTCGTGCTTCTAGCAGTTGGTGAGCCCCGTGAGCGCATGGCCCCTCGCCCTGGAGGAGGTGGGAAGGTGCTGTAGAGGACCGTTCGATTGGCCACCGACCGTCACCATAGCTCTCTGTGCTACAGCGTTGCACCCGACTTGATGGTAAGTATGCGGAACAATAAAAAAAATATAATTAAATTAATTTTACGATAATTTTACCCTCACACCTCTCAAGCCCATGCAGGGATTTGTTTACACGGCATAGGCTGGCGTGAAACAAAAACAACTGTCTTCTAGCCGTAAATTATCGTGAAAGGAATATTCTATTGAATGTTTACATATTTAAATGCTATGTCCCGAAGACTAATGATGCTCGAGAAAGGAAAGGGTGAACGTTGGTTGGCGAGTAATTTTCTCACGTCTCATGAAGTAATTAGCTTGGCTGGTTGGGATCTTTTTGTCGTTGCTTTCTATTGCTTAAAAAAGTCAGCTTGGAACAATTGAGGCCCAAGGCATTTACGATCTTTGCATCTCCTATAGAAGAATGAAGAAATTTAGAACAATTTGAAATTGTCAAAGTAATAAGTGACACTAAATTCGATACTATTTAGATCAACTGTATGCCAACTGAAGATCTCCCTATCAAAAAATAATCATAACATTTCCTAGCTATCTATTTACAAACCACATCCTTCAGTAACTAAATATTAGCATTGTTTCACCCCCACACGTCGTTCACCACTTGATTCGACGACATGCACTTGCTGCATAAGCGACTAGCATTGATGAAACCAAGGCAAATAACAACAAGTGAACCATCCACACATTCAACCGAGACGGGAGGGAATCCTTTCTGAGTCAGGTTGAATATTCGCCACCACCACAAGTGTCCCCGTGGAGATTATCGAATTTTGTCATTTTTGTTCCCATCATCCCAACTCAAACCATCCATCACCGTATCGTCGTCGCTCGTCGCGTCGTTAGCTCATCTTTTCAAGTGAGCATGAAAACCACTTCCTTTCGTTTGTTGTTTGTCGACCGCGCCGTGCCTTGTGCACTGCCTGTGGTGGTTGTTCAATAAACGAGTTTAAGTTCAAACCCCGAAGGGGATCTGCTTAAATATGTAGTCTGCACTAGGGAAGGAGGGGTGCATTACTTACACGTAGGATGTTATTACAAATATGACACAAAAAGAGTTTGGAGATTACTATCATGGGTTTTTCGATTATTATTTTCTAGAGAAGTAGAGAGGGTGACGGAAATTCCCATCGTTCCTATTTCCTCTAGGTACTGAAAAGAATCAAACGATTCAAAGAATGTTTGTATAAATTATCTCTACATTCGGGTTAAAAATGGTAGCTCTTTGTAAAGAACACAATTTGCTGAGGATTGTTTGGCTTTGATGATTTTCATATTGGAGCGTGGGAGAATCGCCGATTGATTGATAGGTAACCCTTTACCCCTTTGCTAACATTATTTTCGAACTTTTCGGTTGAAATAGTTTCTGTAAAGGGAATGATGTATTATTGAATATGTCGCATATTTTCTTAATTCCGATGCATTTTTTTATGTAATCAGTACAATACTTTGCAATACTTCTTCTAAAACCCATAGAGATGCTGCACACCAACCTAATTTGATGACTATTGTACATACCAGATTTTATAACCCACTTCCGTTTCTCAAAACATTCACTAATCACGAAAATTAGAGTGTCCCCCTACGGTCAGCACAGTACTTCGAAAGAGGAAGACCACATTCTTTGCTACGCAAGAGTGAGTTTAGTCGCTCCTCTGACTGACTGGCGTCGTTGTTTGTTGACCGTCACGTCATCTGAGCAACAAACGCAGCCAGCATGGCGCATCATTGGGGCGGCAACGGTGCCAAGAAGCGAAGCGGGCAATCGTTAACCAAGTAGGCGCATCACACTGGCGGCACTCCGCACAGGTTATCACCGCCGCCGTCCGTCTCAAACCGGCGGGCGTGTGAATCTCTATGACGACAACATTGCACCGCCCTCTCTATGGTGGTACGCAGTGACCGAAAGCCACAAATATTTGTTACTCTTTTGAGTAACCAAAAAGATACCAAATAGGGGAACGGTTCGGCACTTCATCCCATAGCTCCTATTTCCATCCCATCAAAAACAAAGCAATGAAAAGGAATTTGGTTGGTTTCTTATTTTTGTGATTTTTTTCACCAGTGAGCACGCATGTTAGCATAAATAATTGACGAGATAGGCGCTGTATTTCTTTGTTTTGCGATAAGATGAATATACATATGTTCAGTTAGATGGAAAACGGAACAGTTTGAGAATAATTCTTTCCTTGCTAATTGAAATTTAAAATTTCCCGAGTTTGTCCTGGTGATCCTAGTTAAACTAGGTTAGATTTATCTAAACATTTTATTTTTTATTTTTCTTTTGCCCAGTATTATTATTATTATCTTTATTAGTGAGGTTTTCGGCCCTGGGCCGGTTCACCTCGCCCCAGTAAAGTAGTTTTCGGAATGGACTCACCTTTTTTTGCACATTAGATGAAAGGATGACAATCACACTTTTTTAGCATTCATATCTGGTTCACGGCACGGCAAATGCTGGGTAAAGCGTACCATTGGTACTTCGCGTACCTGAAGGAATAAAATAGACCCCATCTCGCGGTCCTTAGCCTCTTACCCAGCAACTCCTATCCCTACCTCCCCGCGGTGCTGGCCGGGATACGAGCAACCTTAGGGAAGATCGGGTAACCAACCCCGGTGGGAACTATGGTCGTATGCTGACAGGGAGGGGGGTTTGCTCCTCCGGAGGTGCAAATCTTATTGAGCGTCTGTTCTCCATGTCAGGATCGGCTCACAACAGCGTCTGTTCTCCATGTTAGGGGCGGCTGATCATCGTCCGAGTGCCAGCGAGGGACTCTATGAAACTGTGCACCATGGTCCACCGGAAATAAGGAGGAATGGTCCTCCGGAAATTTAGGGGTTTGGTGTCAGGCCCTGCAAGCCAGCCTTTAAAAATCATAAGCAACGAACAATCAACAAGAGAGTACGGACCGGAACCATCGGCGAAGACCACTGCGACGAAAAGGACTAGCGATTGGAAACTCGGTTCGTGGAACTGCAAATCTCTCAACTTCATCGGGAGCACACGCATACTCGCCGATGTGCTCAAGGACCGTGGATTCGGCATCGTAGCGCTGCAGGAGGTTTGTTGGAAGGGATCAATGGTGCGAACGTTTAGAGGTAATCATACCATCTACCAGAGCTGCGGCAACACACACGAGCTGGGAACAGCTTTCATAGTGATGGGCGATATGCAAAGGCGCGTGATCGGGTGGTGGCCGATCAATGAAAGAATGTGCAGGTTGAGGATCAAAGGCCGGTTCTTCAACTTCAGCATAATCAACGTCCATAGCCCACACTCCGGAAGCACTGATGATGATAAGGACGCATTCTACGCGCAGCTGGAACGTGAGTACGACAGCTGCCCAAGCCACGACGTCAAAATCATCATAGGAGATTTGAACGCTCAGGTTGGCCAAGAGGAGGAGTTTAGACCGACTATTGGAAAGTTCAGCGCTCACCGGCTGACGAACGAAAACGGCCTACGACTAATTGATTTCGCCGCCTCCAAGAATATGGCCATTCGTAGCACCTACTTCCAACACAGCCTCCCGTATCGGTACACCTGGAGATCACCACTGCAGACAGAATCACAAATCGACCACGTTCTGAATGATGGACGGCACTTCTCCGACATTATCGACGTCAGGACATATCGTGGCGCTAACATCGACTCGGACCACTACCTGGCGATGGTAAAACTGCGCCCAAAACTATCCGTCATCAACAATGTTCGGTACCGACGACCGCCGCGGTACGACCTAGAGCGACTGAAGCAACCTGATGTCGCCACTGCATACGCGCAGCATCTCGAGGCAGTGTTGCCGGAAGAGGGTGAGCTCGATGGGGCCCCTGTTGAGGACTGCTGGAGTACAGTTAAAGCAGCCATTAACGACGCAGCGGAGAACAACGTCGGGTATATGGGTCGAAGTCGACGGAACGATTGGTTCGACGAAGAGTGCAGACAGATTCTGGAGGAGAAGGACGCAGCGCGGGCGGTCGCGCTGCAGCAAGGTACCCGGCAGAACGTGGAACGTTATAGACGGAAGCGGAGACAGCAGACCCGCCTTTGCAGGAGAAGAAACGCCGCCTGGAAGAAGCGGAGTGCGAGGAGATGGAACAGCTGTGCCGTTCTCAAGATACACGCAAGTTCTATCAGAAGCTCAACGCATCCCGCAAAGGCTTCGTGCCGCGAGCCGAAATGTGCCGGGATAAGGATGGGAGCATCTTGACGGACGAACGTGTGGTGATCGAAAGGTGGAAGCAGCACTACGAGGAACATCTGAATGGCACTGAGAGTACAGGCAGTGAAAGTCAAGGCAGCGGAGGAGATGACTACGTCAGTTCAGCGGACGATGGAAGCTAACCAGCCCCCACCTTGAGGGAAGTTAAGGATGCTATTCAACAGCTAAAGACCAATAAAGCAGCTGGTAAGGATGGTATCGGAGCTGAGCTCATCAAGATGGGCCCGGAAAAGCTGGCCACTTGCCTGCACAGACTGATAGTCAGAATCTGGGAAACCGAACAGCTACCGGAGGAGTGGAAGGAAGGGGTTATATGCCCCATCTACAAGAAAGGCGACAAACTGGAGTGTGAGAACTTTCGAGCGATCACCATCCTTAATGCCGCCTACAAAGTGATATCCCAGATCATCTTCCGTCGTCTGTCACCATTAGTGAACGAGTTCGTGGGAAATTATCAAGCCGGCTTCGTTGACGGCCGCTCGACAACGGACCAGATCTTTACTGTACGGCAAATCCTTCAAAATGCCGTGAATACAAGGTCCCAACGCACCATCTGTTCGTTGATTTCAAGGCGGCATACGACAGTATAGACCGCGTAGAGCTATGGAAAATTATGGACGAGAACAGCTTCCCTGGCAAGCTTACCAGACTGATCAAAGCAACGGTGGATGGTGTGCAAAACTGTGTGAAGATTTCGGGCGAACACTCCAGTTCGTTCGAATCGCGCCGGGGACTAAGACAAGGTGATGGACTTTCGTGCCTGTTGTTCAACATTGCGCTAGAAGGTGTCATGCGGAGAGCCGGGTGTAACAGCCGGGGTACGATTTTCAACAGATCCAGTCAATTTATTTGCTTCGCGGATGACATGGACATTGTCGGCCGAACATTTGCAAAGGTGGCAGAACTGTAAACGTTAGTCGTGAAATACGAAGGCGCATCATCTGTGGAAGTCGGGCCTACTACGGGCTCCAGAAGAAACTGCGGTCGAAAAAGATTCGCCACCGCACCAAATGTGTCATGTACAAGACGTTTATAAGACCGGTAGTCCTCTACGGACATGAAACATGGACAATGCTCGAGGAGGACTTGCAAGCACTCGGAGTATTCGAGAGGCGGGTGCTTAGGACCATCTTTGGCGGTGTGCAAGAAGACGGTGTGTGGCGGCGAAGAATGAACCATGAGCTCGCCCAACTCTACGGCGAACCCAGTATCCAGAAGGTAGCTAAAGCCGGAAGGGTACGATGGGCAGGGTTATGTTGCAAGAATGCCGGACAGCAACCCTGCAAAGATGGTGTTCGCTTCCGATCCGGCAGGTACGAGACGGCGTGGAGCGCAGCGAGCGAGATGGGCAGACCAGGTGCAGAACGACTTGGCGAGCGTGGGGCGTATCCAAGGATGGAGAGATGCGGCCTCGAACCGTGCATTGTGGCGTCAAATTGTTGATTCAGTGTTATCTGTTTAGATGTTAACTAAATAAATGAAATGAAATGAAATGAATCTGATTCACTATTTTCATTGGTATAGTGACACAATTAACTAAAGAAGAGTGTGTTTTCGTGGAGAATTTTCTTTTAAGTGACAGAAAATGTAATGGCTATGATGGCGTCAGTAGTGGTGTTGGTTGCTGAATAAAATGTGTTCACCGCGGTAGCATCTAAAGCCAACCAGCGATAGAAAGTTATATTTTCTCGCCTAATTCTGACTTTTTATTTGTTGCAATTATTGATTGGAAATGCGCATTTTTGAGTTCCTTTCAGAAACACAGTTTCATACATGATAAAGTTGATCCTGGACGAATTTTTCCAATGTTCGCTTGGCGACGGCGGAAAATTTATTCACAAGTCTCCGACGAAGACTTGACTTTCTCCTGCGACGGTTGTTGCGACGGTGGGATATTCTTGCTCCGTTCACTCAACACAATCACACGCTTGTTGGTGCTCCGACAAACAGGTTTCGCACACGGGGCGTTCTGGCGGCTTCCGACGGCTATCAAAGTGGCTTTTTATCCGATGTTCCACGTGTCGCCAAGATGGCTTCTCATTCAAATCACTAACCGGGCCAGGCGAATACAAGGGGCTCACTGTTTTTTTTTTTGTTCTTTCGATGCACAGCTCACTTGCCCTAATCACAACTAGCACAATTTGTGCTTCGAGCACGGGAAAACTTCTAACAATGGTCCCTGTAGGGCCAAAAGAAAAAAAAAATTAAATTACGCGGACTACGAGGTGATTTCTTTGGCGGTTCACCTGGAAGAGCGCTTGTTCATCCGATGACAAACAGTTTTGTCTGTTTTTTTTTTTTCGATCCATCGTTTCGGCGCTTTCGGTGGCTGGAATAATTAATTATGTATAGTTAATTTAGGTAAATTTCTAATGTAAGCAATTTGGCAGGTTACAACACGGCAACTGATGTTGGAATTTTATTTTGTACTACTATTGTCCGACAGCCACTCGATAATTTTTCGCTTAGATGCCACTATTTTTAGCATCACTGCTGGTGGCACAGGACCGCAACAAACGCATCAACCCTTTCTTCACATAAAATTTTGGTTCTGAAAAGAATTGATTTTCTATTCACAATGTACCTTTCTAATTCTAATTCTTTCATTAACAGCAACCAAACGTTAGTATGAACCCCCCCCCCCCCTTCGTTGAAATTTCACTATGTGTTGCTGCTGTCGGCGACCACCGCGAGTGATAAGTGCTACTGACGATCACTGAGGTTGAATGATCTGCAGCAACCATCCCGACGACTACCACCGGCGATGGTTTTTCGTTGAATATGCTACCATCGCATTCGTGTTGCTGTGTCCCCTCCGATGCGTCCGTTCTGCATGAAATCTTGTTTAAACTAAGGATTAGTTCCAAACCCGCAAGTTGCTTGATTTTAATGTCTGTGCTTGCGATGCATGTACGGGATTGGTTGGTTTACCTATTTATAAACTTTTTATCAATTATCAATAATAAATAGTTGAAAATTATTATTTTCAGGAGAATACAAAGAAGCGTTGACTCTTCCTTGATCGAATGATCCATCAAAACAATTATTTGCGGATTTTTTTCCTTCATATACAGGTAATTTAGTTTAGTGTTGGGTCACTTAACATCTTCAAATGAGTTCTGCATACCTATGGCGATAGACAATTTGGACTGCAATAGACATTTGGATGTTAGGTTTAAATCAAATACTCAATCCTGCAACAAAGTTCTCTTCGATTCCTCGTCTACATACGTAGCTATATACATAAACAAAAAACCAGAAAGAATAAATTTTGGCTTTGACGCCATTTTCAAATGATGGTCTAGATCTGTTCCAGCTAACCGATTATAATTTGGTTCACATTTACGATTCCTCGCTAATACTAGTTCTAAGATTCGATCGAGGTTTGTTCAGTGATGGTAGCCGTATGGTTTTCGTTCGTTGCCGGTGACCAATCCGGTCACGTCTTCGTTGAATAGGGAGAGAAGGAAGCATCAGTTGCAGCAGAAAGTCGACCCTCCCAATGTCCGAAAGTTCGCCGGCCGATAGCCAAGGGCAAGGTGTACTATACGGCTTTGCAGCGCGGACGTCAAGGTGATGCTACACCATGGACACTGAAATTCATCAGTGAAATCAACTACGCTGGTCCTTCGAGCCGGATTAGATAGGTCGACAGTTGAACTTGGAGAAACCCAAGAAGTATGGCATTGAAAAGTGAACACGCACCAACAAATTGGCTGGGTGGGTATTCACCATAGAAGAGTGAACTGTGAACAATGGAAGATGGCCGTTAGCGCCGTAGATTAACATCAGATAGGGTTAGATAAGTGAAGGCAACTATTGATATCCAGTAAACGCTATTGGCGAAGGGTGGTCCAGTGACCTGTCGTTGACGTATATAGAGATATAAATGAAGATAGCGAGTAAGCTTGAAACAATGAAGCGGCAAACTTTAGATTACTTTCTATGGGCCGATTCTACGCGTTCCGGTCAAAAATTGAAGAAGTAGACAAAGGAATTGACATAAAAAAGTGTAGCAGAACCGAAGAAATGTTTCGAGAAGCAAGCGTTTGTCAGATATGGCCAGTGCTATCGGCAGGTGCCTACCTACAATAGATGGTAGTATCATCATCATCATCATCATCATCATCATCATCATCATCATCATCATCATCATCATCATCATATTGAGGTGTTAATGTCGGTGCACCGATCAGTGTTATCTTCCTCGGAAGTATATCTGGTGCTGATGCATCGGTTCTCATCTTCATTGCGTCATTCATCCCACGTCTGCTGTAAAGCCGATGAAGCGCGATTGCTACGAAACGTTGAATCTCCTTCTCAGCGAATACGATTGGAAGCTCAATACTGTTGAGGTCGAAATACGTATCTGATAGTTACAACCAAGTAGAGGAATTGAATGGTCTTACGACAAGCGAAAATGTCGTTTGGCTTAAAATGCCGTTTGAGCCAAATGGCCGATTGGCAGAAAATGCAGTTTGGTTGAAATGGTTGTTCAGCAGAATGGGTCATTTGACCGAAAATATGGTCTGAAATGTCGTTTGGACAAAAATGTCATTAGACCGGAAATGCCGTTTGGTCGAAATGGTCGTTTGACAGAAATGATCGTAAATTTCGTTTGCAAAACGGGTCGTATGGCCAAACTTGTCGATCACCGAGTAGATAAAGATAATCTTTTGATCAAGCCAGGTGGCTAATTCCTTGTTGTCGATGATGCGGTCGGAAACGTACTTTAAATTGAGCGTGATAAAAAAAAACCTAAATAAAGTTAAAATAAAACCGTCTGATTTATTTGTTACCCTCTTGTACTAACCTCATGGCACAAACAAAACCGGATAGATCTCTCTAATAACAAACCATAACATAAACTTATTATAATTTCAATAATTGAAAGTTGTTTGAAATTAGTGATGCAATAAAATAGAAAGAGATTTACTACATATCCCACTCTAGATCCAGACCAGTGGGTTGAGCATCCTGGATGACATTGCTCATAGACCATAATCAACTTTGTTTTAGCATGGGAGGAATGGTCTTGCTTGACTACCCTATTCAAATGTTGAGTATTTCATGAAAACTGCATATGCCGAAGTTAATTTTTCAGAATAAAATGCATGATGTATGGACGAAACTTTCGCAACACTTTGAGGAAATGAACGGAAAAATTGAACTGAAAATTCATACTACCCCCAGAAGAAAATAATTTTTCTGGTTTTAGGCAATTTTTTTTGCTAAATCTACTAAAAAGTCATAGAAAAAGCACTCTAAACATTCTAGTATCAAAGTGGTAGATAATAGTCTAAAAAAGCTATCAACGAATAATGCTTCTATTATGTGGTGTAAAATTGATGCATTCAGATGACATTTCTATGAAAAAATCCGAAAAATCACAAACCTATAGTTTGATGCACCTGTAAATCTACCTGAATTTAGCTGAAAGTTGGTCAGAAGACTCCATTAAAGATACTCATTGAAATAGAGGGGTGGCATTTTGAATCTGGAATACTTTTGAAAATGGTGAACAGGTCTAATGGACAGGTTGGATCGTTATATGTTTGGTTAGAAATCATGTACCACAACATAATTTTTAAATTTGAAAGGTTTATCCTGAGTATCAATCAATAAATCGGGCAGAATGAGGTGGTTTTAGAAAAAAATTCCTAGTTTTTTTAATGAGCCGTCGTTTTAATTCATTCTATTAAATAAGCTGATGCTCTGGTAAATAATATGTTAATTATTTCATATTTTTGTCCTTATAAAAAGATCACCATCAGTGTCTCATATTTTACTAATTTTCTGTTAAGTTTTATTTCTCTCTATTCTCCGGATGCATGTCACTGTGCCACTGTGACCCGACAAATCGTAGCAAGCCAACCGATATCACCCCGTCGTCGCCGCGTTCGTCGCGCAAAGCCAACTTTGCGCTGATTGTGTTGACGATCCGCCAAAAAGAACGCAATGTCTCCTCGTCGGCTTCGGCGATTATTCAATCTTTGCCCGAATGTGTAGTTGGTAGGCGATTCGAGTTCGACTGAGCGACCGCCACTGACCGAATGTGTCTCACAATCCGTCTCCGACGATGCATGCATGGTTTCCGCTTAGCGGTCAATATTTCCGGGACGGACAAACTGCGCGCCCAGGAAAATCAGGAACCACCGGCGTGTGACGGTTTCTGAGCAAGCTGATTGCTATTGTTTCGTTTCTTTCGCTTTGAACCCGGTTTCTTCGCTTTCGATACGGGTAAAAATGTTCCAGCGGTCGCAGACTTGATATGATTAAAATCTTTGCATGAATTACGTATCAAATCGAGATTTGCATTGGGCTCCGAAGTTTCCTGATGTAACATATTGATCGCATGTCTACGTATAGCTCCAAATGGAGTAATAATCGCCCCAATATTTTAAAACCTTTTAGTCGCACATATTTACTAGCTGACAAATAGAAACATCGAACCGATCCAATTCATCGTTCGCATTAGATCCTATATGTTAAAGTTACACCCGTTCACGGTATCGTACAAACTACAGAACACCATTCTTAACATCGTAATATCAAGATGAGTCGGAAGTGGGTCTTTATGGAAGTGAGTTCCCCTATATTCCAAGCTGTTGTAGTCGTGATTGTAGGATTGGCGTAGAAGTGGGGCAATGTCAAAAAGCAAGCGAGAATCGGAACCAAAACCAAGCAATTGTTTTTCTTGTTCCCGGTGGATGATTTCTGGCTTCTGGGGTTATTTTCTCAACTTCCGGACTAACCGCTTCAGTGACTCAGAAGAAGCAATCACGTAATTACTAGCATTGTAGTTCTTGTGAAGGAAACAATGCGTAGGGAAATATTTTTGTCATAATAAATTGGACGGACGAAGCAGAAGCACGTTGGTGAGATTTGGTATATGTGGCATATTTTCATATTCACATCTCATAAATACGCAAAAAATCTTTCAAGCAAATTATTTTAAAAAAAGCAGTGATCCATTGAATACTTTTCTATTTCACGATCAATCTCAACTGAATCTTGCATACTTGTTTTGAATGTTTTAAAAATAATATACTAATAGTTGAGTAATCCAAGAGTTGTAAAAAAACTCGCAAACGAGTTATAAAAAGAAATACATTCATCATATATGTATGTCGCATTCAATCCAATCACATTCAATGCAATTCCGTAGCATTTCCGTTCATCTCGATTCCCACGGCCCTTCCAGAGTTTGACAAGCCCCGTCGAAGCAAAATTGCCGGAAACACACCCCGCTCTACAGCGCATCCATCGTTCCATTTTCATATTGGGGATCTGTTCCAGTGGCGTCCATTTGTCAACCCAGTGCAGTGCCCCAGCAACCAGCAGCACGGGGATCAGGCCAAAACCGGTTTAATTTATTCAACCTTCCTTCCAATGGTGGCCACCATATGCGGTCGATCCGAGGAAAAGTGTCCCAGCGATGGACGATTTCGCAATTAACACGCAACGTACAATCAGAGCTGCTGACTGACTGGAACTGACGCCGCCGTGCCATCGATCCGCATCCATTCGCTGTTGGCCGATGTTGAGTGTTCGCCTATTTAAAAGCCATTGCGGACCTATGAAGCTACGGAAAGGGCGGGAAGATGCTCCCGCGTGCCTTTCTTGTATGCAAAGGAGAGCGAGATACCTCAGTCCTGGGCCCATCAGACAACACAGCAACAAAAATGCAGCATCCAGCCGTCAGACCTCGACCAAAGAAGACCTCTAAAACCGTTACTATTAATAACATGTTTTAAAAATCGATGCTGCCTTTTACGAGTCTGCCCCGTTGCCGGTGCGTTTCGTCTTGAGTTTCCTCCTCGATTTAACAGCGGTGTGTAGCCACGGTAGCAACACGAGCGGTAGCACCATTCCTCGGACCACAACAAAGAGGAAACTTTGAAAATGGTGAAATCAGACAGAAAGAAATTAATGAGTGTAATAGCCGATCATCTTATCTTGCGGTTTTCTGGTCTGCTCTCCATGGCAACCAACGGGCATTGATGACGATGCGCGACTACTGTGATGAACAGCACGCACCAAAATTGACCTCCGGGTCTAGACCTTCCCTAGGTTGCTGTGTTTTTAAGTCCTGTGGGAAACAGGAAGTTCCAATCCCTTAGCCCATCTTTGGCAGAACGATTAATTCAGCGTGCGATTGTCCTGATTTCTCCTACAGTAAATCAAAAGCAAACAAAGAAAGCGAATTCAATCGAAAGAAATTGTGTACTTCCTCAGGCATTTCCAAAAAGCGCCTGATGTTTCCCATGGAACCTCTCCTCAAAGATTCTTAACAATCAAGAAAAAAATGCTACCTCCTTTCCCGATCGCCCTCTATCGCGTCGAATATCAATTCCGATGGGAAGAAAGGAAGTCGCACCTTGATTGTTTTGTTGCTCCATATTTCTTCCCCGAAGCAAACTTCCAAACGAGACTCACGGTTCAATGGTCGCAAATCCCAATGTTCGATTTGCTCGTCATCACCACCTGAACGCCCAATTGCTTCTGCTGTAGTGTGACACAGCAGAGGAATTTCTCACCGATGCGATGATGACGATGATGGCAAGCTCGATGAGGTAAGAGAGAAGAAAAAAAAATCGCCAACGAAATGCGGTGACAAAGTTTGGCAAAAGGCCAATTATATTGACACGATCACGACAAAATGTTCCGTCGATCGACAGACAACCGGTTGTTTGGGGGGAAACGCGATGTGCAGATGTGTATAGAACAGCCGTCATCTTACGTATCGGGATGTGGACGGCTGTCTTCTTCCTAGACGTAGGTACTGCACTGAACATAACAAATGATTTAATGGTACCACTAAAATGTTCCGGCATAGTGCGACCCATGTATTGTTTTGAAGCGCAGTTTTCTACAAAATATTAAGTTCAAACCTGGAATACAAACATTCAATTTATCACTTTTGGACAATACGAATGAAGGAAGGAAGGAAAAATCGAATGTTGTACATATTAACTTTAATTGTTTAAAAAAATCCCACAGACACATCCTATGAATTGATAATACGATATACTCACCACAGACAAACAGACGTAACACTAGAGAAAATACCATCGACCATGACTTCAACGATCAATTTGAATTTGATTGATTACGCAATTCACAACTAGAGGCGCTAGTATCGTAATCCTTCGGGTTTGACATTTCACTCCAGCGCCTTCTGGTGACGATGTCATACGAAACATCGTTTCGTGTAACATGCTCGCAAAATGGTGCTAGATGAGTTGAGCGATGGATTTTTCAGAAAAATGTTCAAGCTGTTACGTCTGTTTGTCTGTGTACTCACTATCGATGTTTCAAATGGTGATTTGGTAAGTGGTCATTTGTCAATCCGCGACCTATCTCTTCCTTCGCCAAACAGATGGCGTTAGTGTTTTATGTTAACGATAAAAGTAATTTGAATTTGTTTATATTTGTCTGTGCGTATGTTCTATACTCTGAAACAAAATGCTATGGGAAATGTCTCAATAATTCCCCGCCGAGGCAAAACTCCTTTTGGGTAATTCTCCATATTTTCGTGGTTGAGAAAAGCTTAACAAAACTAGACCTTTGACAAAAATCACTAGACTAGGGGCAGTCGAGTCAAGTACGAGACACTGAAGACGGCCTTACTGTTGAGGTCGAAATAAGTATCTATCAAAAGTACAATAAAGTAGTGGAATTAAATAGAATAGTGTTACAAAATCGTCTTATGACAAGTGAATATATTTCACTAAAAGTTTAGAATAATTTTTTTAACAAAATCAATTTGAAACATATTTAGTGTTTTATTTTTAAAACCCGAACCCGACCCGGACCATCTCACATGCCCGTACCCGACCCGAACCCGACATTGCACCAATTTCTAAACTTAATCCCGAATCCATTGAGTTTGAAAACCTGAAACCCGACCATCTTACTGTCCGTAAAGGGCTAAAGGGTCAAATGAACATTTTGTAGATAATCACTTTGGGTCCGTGGCGAATTCTATTCGAACGAAGTGTCTTGTGGAGTACGTACAATTTCCACCCAGGATGCGTTTTCGGATCTCTCTGATGGTATTGTTTTTGGAGGACACCGTAGTAAACGAATTTTTCAACTTCCCCGATTTCGTCACCACCGATGTCTTCTCTCTATCATGTTCTTCGTCTACGACTAGTCTGATCCATTAAGCTTCCATCTTTGGTCTGTTTAGGCTTCCACCATCTTCGAAAAGTTAAGTGCCATAATATTAATTTTTCAAATGACATTTCTTCTAAGTATATTTGGTCGAATGGAAACGGTTTTTTTTTCTTTTCATTGAAACTTTTTCTTTTAGTCAATAATTATACAATAATTAGCTCAGTATAAAATTGTCTTCCAACCATAATAAAAAAAAAGGAACACCGTCTTCGACCAGTGGTCGTACAGACTGAACACTTAACACCTAAAAAAATGCATAATGGCGGACGTTGTATTAAAATTGCAAAGAATACTAATGTTAGGAACTTTTTTCGAATACGCATAACGACTGTATTTTTTCAGCCTATTCCGTTAACTTGACGTTAAATTGCCAAATATAACAGCATCAATACTTTCTGTTCTGTTAGGCATCAATACATTAAGCACCCTTCTTTGCATAAACAAAGTGGGATTCATGTCCATGCGGTGAGCTACTTCAGTCGAATTTTGGAATCAATCTTAACTTAACTTAACATAGTTATTATGTACAGTTACACATAATAAGTATCGTCGAGCGGGGCTTCGAACATTTTGAAGAAGAAGAAGAATTACAACGGAAATTACTATCAAATTGTTATTATCACCATTCGGGTGTCTTGTTGGATGTCAACTTTCTGTTTCAAAATTGGTATTTATTACGTTTATTTTTTTAGAAAATCAACAACTCAGCTTCCGGAATCATAAAAAGGCCGGCACGACGGTATCTTCATAATGTTTACTTCGTAATTAGCAAGAACCGATGTTTTGACAACCCGAGCACTAAATTTGACGTACTATTTAAGAGGAGTTCAACGCAAGTTCTCTTAAAAATTGGAGTCCTGGAGTTTATAGAGAACTTGCGCTAATTGCGTAAGGATTTGTTATTTTCTTACAATTCACACTAAAAAAGTAGAGCGCAGATGAGGTTCCAAAAAAAAACCCGAAAAATTCTTTACGTAATTAGTGTACCGTACTTTAGATGCCCGGGGTAAAAGTCTATGATTGTGATCAATTTCTATCCAAAAGAAGGCATAATCCAACGTTTTTCGTCTCTTAAATTATCAACAGCGGAGACTGAGATTGAGCCCAGGCACACAAGTATGAGAAGCAGCCATTCCTACCACTCAACCACCAGGACGCCAACCATTTCAAACCATTTGAAACTATTCATAGGGGAAGATCCATAAAGTACGTCACGCAAAAAATGGCGATTTTAGAACCCCCCTCCCCCCCTCGTCACACTTTTTGGATTAAACCTATGAAATTTTTGTACGAGTCGTCACTCACAACCCCCCTCCCCCCTAGGAGCGTGACGTACTTTGTGAAGCTAAGCTTCAGTATCAAATTTCTGCTACCAAATGACTAGTCCAATCCGGGACTCAAAACAAAATTATGGATCTTTTAGAAAATAAGTTACTTTAGAATCTGAGATTAAAATACTGCGTTGTGCATTTTGAACATTCCATAACTCAGCGGAAATATGAATTGCCACAAAGCAGATCATGCTGAATGTGACAGGATTCAAGAAGAGTCCCGGATTGGACTAGTCATTTGGTAGCAGAATTCTGATACTGAAGCTTTTTTATGGATCTTTCATATTTTCTAGAATAAAAAAAATTTTTTGAACAATTCCTGTAATTTCGTAAAAAAATTCCAAAGTTTCACTCAGAGTCCCATTTTCTAGATTGTCTGATACTAATAAAATTATAATTTCAAAAATTTC
Organism: Armigeres subalbatus; assembly: GCF_024139115.2. Classification (NCBI taxonomy): domain Eukaryota; kingdom Metazoa; phylum Arthropoda; class Insecta; order Diptera; family Culicidae; genus Armigeres; species Armigeres subalbatus. The sequence goes on from NC_085140.1 coordinate 451,393,689, forward strand.
TAAGAATTTTGAACGTTTATTTTTTATTTTTCAATGGATTTATATTCACATTAAGGCATTTCCGAATGGCAGCTCAGTGTTTATTAGGCACTTCTATGGTTATTAACTGAGATGTTTCGTAGCCAATCTATTATTTTTGTATGCATATTTCATGCCTAGGAAAGTTAAAAAACCAGATCGGGAATTGAACCCAGCCGACCACCCAGTTTTTATTTATAAAAACGGGTTTATTCGTTACCGAACGTTTCAAGACGGGGTCTCAGTGGGTAACTATTTATATCGTTTCACGTATAAAGTTTCGTCTGAACTGTCTGAACTGTTTTTATGTTGGTACATTATTACGGTACACTACAAATCGTGATATCACAGTACTGGCCAATAGCACCATTTCAGGATTTTTTTTTAATATCAAACATTTTTATTTTTCATCGAAAACCAAGATCCAAATTTTGAGTAAAATTTTAGTTCAATTTTCATTAAAAAAAATAACAAGGGGTACCTCAAGCTATGGAAAGGTCTGAAGGGGTACCACTCATGAAAAAGGTTGAGAACCGCTGACCTAGACAACGGACAGGACGCATAACCCACGCTCGATAGTCCATACGTCTAAACGTTTGACGTCTCTAACCGCACGGCCACGAAGCCCACAATTCATTAATTATTGGCCGAAATTTTAATTTCGACCAAATGACCTTATGTCTATTCGACATCATCACCAATCGACTAAATTTCTTTTGACTAGGTGGTATAGATTTATCGTAGTCGGTTAGAAAGGTTAGCCAAAGTCATTATCCAGTCAAGAATCTTCACCGTTTTAGTATTATTTATTCTTTTTATGAACCCATCATTCTTTGGACAATATTTGAAACAGGTCCTGCTTCTGACTTTGGATTCAGGATATTTAGGGTCGTTCATTGTGAGTGATAGCTCATTCTCACCACGCTACCGTTTAGTTAAAGGATATTACAATCTGAATAGGGCCGTTTATGAATCGAATTATTGACCAGATGGAGTACACGTTCAACGGGAAGAAAGGAAGTAACAAACAGAAAATACCGATAAGTGCTAGAAAATCCAAGGTTTCTACTTTCCATTGGACCATAGACTGACGAGGCTTGATCGCTCCCTTGTGAACCCGGAGTACGAAGTAAATATCAAAAGCAAAGGAAATAAATATTCGGGGCAACTTTCATTTGTTAGTTATAAATATGGTTGAGGCAATTCTAACTAATACATTTTTCATTGTGACGCCACATTTTCCGGGATACTTGCGCTTTGAGTTGTTGGTTGTTGGAATTGGGTGGTCTCGATGACTCTGATGGTCGACGGGCCTGAATTGTTGGTTTCGGCGTTTGGTCGAACTTCAATGACCGACGTTCCTTGGAAGTCGTCGGTGCGGTGGGGCCGAATCGTCCATTCGCCAGATCGTTAAGCATCCAGGGAGCGGCATAGTTTCCGAGCCCCCATGGCTCAGAAGTGGACGATCGATCGACGTAGGGCGACGATTGCCTCCGGTTTAGGGTGATACTCATTGTTGTTGAGAAAGATGGCGGAAAGTAGCGTTGGTTTGGTGTGGACTCGACACGTCTCACACGATAGCTACTGGAATTACCTTTTCGGTGTTTTTCTCCTGACCGTATTGCATGTGCGAGGTTGTTCTAATATAGTTTTATCACAGGCCGTACTTTAACATAGTTATTAATTAATTAAACATTAGTTTTAAACACGAACAATTATTTTAACAAAACTAACCCTTATTTCGCTTTTTAACGTACCAACAATTTTTAACTAACATAGTAACAGTTTTTTTATACACAACCTATTTTTAAGAAAAAGAAGCTTTAAATATTAAAATTTCCACAGCACAGTGAGGTAAATTCAATCTAACCTCAATTCTTCACGACTAATTTTACACGCGCGCGCACTAGTAACCGGTCCAGGATCACGAACGAAAAGAGAACTTTTCATTCTAGCGTCCCGTTTTTTTTATAGGATTCGGAAAATCATTATTTGCATATCTGATTTTTTTTTAAGTCGCCGCGCCGTTTTGATACGCACCCTATTCGACATTTTACCTACGCTCCATCTAGTAGTCAGTTGTAAAGGATGTTTTGTCCCTGGCAAAAGATATTTTAGTTATTAGATAAAGATTGTCGCTTCGGTTCCCTTTGTTCTGCTGTCCGGAACATGTTGGGTACCAAGCTGTCAAATCGTATGGATTTTCCTTCTTTGACATTTAGCTCCCTTATCCTCGCCAGCAAGAGATGTTCCGGACAGCGACGACAGCGACAATCTGTATCTAGTAACTAAAATATCCTTTTCCCTGGCTCAAACTGCTCGACAATCTTGCCCTTTCACTGACAGTAACGGATCAGAATGAGACATGCACGGTTCGCCAGTAGACCGTTATTATAAAATAACAATGTCCATCAAAACCAAGTACAGGGCTCGATCCTAGGTTCCTAGGTTGCGCTCGCCACGTCGTTTTGTAACTGATCAGCCCATCTAGCTCGCTATGCTCCATGCCTTCTTGTACATGCAGGGTCGGAAGCAAACGCCATCTTTGCAGTGTTTTTCTCCGCCATTCTTGCAACATGCCCTGCTCATCGTACCCTTCCAGTTACGATTTTTTTTTTGGCTACTTTCTGAGTACTTGGTTCGCCTTAGAGCTGGGCGAGCTCGTGGTTCATCCTTCGCCGCCATATACAATCTCTTGAACAACGCCAAAGATTGTCCAAAGCACACGTTGACGTTATTACTATTATAGATATTTACAACTGACTTAAGTATGTTTTTGTATGGCTAACTTGTTAGAGTGTGGTATAAGTGTTGCCACAGATAAGATATTGATGGCAGATATTGAGGCTGGTCTCTCAATCTGGTGCTTCTCGAGCAACATGAATTAACAACTCCAATCTTGATGTGTAGTGGCGGAGATGAGAGAAATTTCAATATTTTATCTTCGTCGTTACCGGAAACCAAAAAAATATGCACACAGATTGCAAAATTCCTTCTTTGTCTGAAATTGTCCTTGATGTTTTCTTTGGTTCTAGAAATGTCATTCGATATGCCGAGCCCACTCTTGAAAATCCTAACATTTTGCGAGATTATGTGAAAGTGCAATGAGCTTTTCCTTACTGTCATCCTTGGAGTCATTACCTCCGATGATCTGTTTGCGGGAAATTCACAGATTTTGATTTTGGAAAAACTCCGTTAATTCCAATTGTTACGGCATCCCATGAAGATCTAACGGACCCTCCTTAGCCGTGCGGTAAGATGCGCGGCTACAAAGCAAGACCATGCTGAGGGTGGCTGGGTTCGATTCCCGGTGCCGGTCTAGACAATTTTCGGATTGGAAATTGTCTCGACTTCCTTGGGCATAAAAAGTATCATCGTGTTAGCCTCATGATATACGAATGCAGAAATGGTAACTTGGCTTAGAAACCTCGCAGTTAATAACTGTGGAAGTGCTAATTGAACACTAAGCTGCGAGGCGGCAATGTCCCAGTGGGGGATGTAATGCCAATAAGAAGAAGAAGATGAAGATCTAACTGGTTATATAATGCTAAACAACTACACTATTTCAAACAAACCTTTAAGCTGTTAGTTTCTTTCCACCAACTTCTTCCGTACTCCAAGTTTGATCCTCACTTCTGATGCTCGAATACATTTGATCACACTCAAATAATGAAAAAAATATTTAAGCTTTAAGCTGAATAGAATACTTATTTCCCAAGGTTTTGCTCATGCTCAGAATGTTCTCGCCTTTGGCGTTCAACAAAAAATCTGCAGCCTGCACCTGAAGGTTCTGAACCACAAGTATTATTCTTGAAGAGAGATGGCTTCAAGCCATACGAAATACCTAAGTCTGTTTGGTGAATTTGGTCAGTTGTAAATATTTATAATTGTAATAAAGGCAACAAATGCAAACTGATTCAAAACAATTTGGTCCACTTTTTGGACGGCTTTGTAGGTATTTTGGGGATATTGTTGAATTAAAATATAGATTCCATTGAAATTTCGTACTTAAAAACTTCAAATGAAGATTTCTCGAAATTCCTCCTAGGGATGTTTTAAAAAATTGGTCCAGAGGTGCAGAAATACCACAGGAATCGAGCCCTGTACTTGGTTTTAATGGACATTTTTATTTTATAATAACGGTCTAGCGGCGCACCGACAACTCAGCTGCCATGCTGGATAGAGAGTATCATCTTTTCGGTGTTACTCTTGAAAAGGGTGTGAGGGATTTTATTACGGGAAAACAGGAAAAGTCATAACTTGTGGTGGACCTAGAAGCTTCAAATGAAATCGAACGGTTACATATTGGAGCAATAATTATGTGACTTCTTGAAGCACTGCAATAAATCTTTTTTTCATTGTTATTTATTGACTAAAGTTCTTTTCTTTCAAATATCCATTCGACGGAACGTCATTAGACTAAATGTACCAAGATTATTAATTCAAAAATCCGCTTTCGACAAAACGCCAATCGACCAAATGTACGAAGATTCTTCATTCTACAATTAGATTTCGACCAATTGTTCATTCGACGTAGAGTCCTTTCGACCAAACGTTATTTGACCAAATGTCCTCCTCCAAAGCAGTACTGGTAGTTTTCGTGACTGTCATGTGAAAGCGAAAACAGTTGCATTTTCATTTTCAAGAGACCAAATGAAAATGTAGCCGTCTCCCGGTCACCTGTCACATTACAAGCAGTCATGATGGGAATGTTGCTTTCTTTTTAAATCTAAATTTCCAAATAATTTTAATAGATCTGTGCAAATAACGATGACTAGTCGATAAAATGATTGTATTGTTTTTGATTTTCGAGTTAGAAATAACATTATTGAAGGAGAAACAGCTTGTTTACAATAGTTTGATGCGCTTTCATGAAATAAAAATCCGTGAAAATTTGGCAGAATTCCTTTCATTGTTTATGTTTTCTATGAAAGCGGGAGAGAATAAAATGTAAATATCGTGTGACCTCTCTCAATGAAAATGAAAATCTCAGTACTGCTCCAAAGTGCCTTCAGTGGGTTGAAAATTCATTTTCGACTAAATGTCCCTTCGGCAAAGTGTCAATTCAACGTAATGTCCTCCGACCAAATGTCATTCGACAAAATGTCTTTCGACGAAATGATTTACATTCGGGTCACACGACATATTCCATTTACTCCTGCGGCAAAACCTCCTCCTTCAAAAACTTTGTAATTCAACAGTGCAGCACTCCAGCAAGTGCATCACCACCGTGTTTAAATAGCTCTCCTGGTAGTTGTTCAGCCCCAGGGGCATTGTTGTTTTTCAGCCGTCCAATCTTTTCTTGGGTTTCCTGCATTTCACCACCATGCCGCCCTCTTTTCCTGCCACATCGCCATTCAGATGCTCTTCATAGTGCTGCCGCCACGTTAGGATCATCTAACGCTCGTCCATAAGAAGATTTCCGTTTATGTCCTTACACGTGTCAAACGGTTCTACTTCTCATAGAATTTCCGTGTACACAGTATAGTTGCTTCGTCTCTTCACGGACTCGAACTTCCTGATGGCGCATTTTACTTCGGAGAATCAAGTTTTGTCTGTCCTGCATCCGATCCAAGTAGCACACGCAACATCTTCCTAAAAGCACCTTGTTTCTATTCAGTTTCATTAAAGTCAAAGTCAAAGCACGAAAAAGTTGCATCAAGATGTCAAAAACTTTCGAATTGTGATCAATGTTTCATTGAAATTGCAATGCAGTACGTGTTTGACATTTGGAAACAAACAAACCAATAATACCGTACAAGTAACAGGAAACCCGAGTACAAAACTTCATAATCGTATGGTTTTTATTATGAGTCAACATGCAGTCCCTTCGAAGTGTTGAACGATGTAGTGGTAGAGTGAAGGACTATCAATCACAAGATCCATAAATCGAATCAAGTTTTACATTTTGCAGGCTCCACCTCTTGCGCTTTTGAAATTGCAAGACAGTTATATTTGATGGCACATATGCAAATATTGTTTCTTTCTGAATAGTTGCAACAAAGTGAAATGTTCAGTAGTAAAACAATTTGTGCTGCTTGAGGCTGGTATCGTGCTCGTTCGCCCTCGCGCGGTGTTACAGCAATCTCGCCCATACTGCATTCTTCTATTCCACTAATTGTGGCATTCTGCGGCGAATCTATGCTCTCCAAAGCTGCTGCGCGTGACCTTGGGCAAGTATACCGTCTTGTAGCCGCCCAACGCAACGTTAAGCCACAGCGCTCGACTTTGACGAGTGTTGTACATCGTCTAGAGTTTTGAGCGAAGGCATACTGCAACGAGGTAGTTGTCGGATTCAGTGCGGACGATCGTGATGTCGGAGAGGAATAAACCGTCGATTAGAATGTGGTCGACTTGCTTTTCCGTTTCTTGATAAGGTGATTTCTATGTTTCCATGAGGATAAAAAAAATTGCTTTGGAATACCATTATGCAGGAGGGTGCAAAGTTTATGCATTGGCCATTGTCATCCAATACGGTATGCAGACTCTCCGGTCCGATCACCGGTCTGTATATTTTCTTCCTTTCTAACTGGGCGTTCCAATCACGCGTTGGCGCATCTTGCCCAAAATTATGAAGCTGGTTCCTAGGTTCCTAGTGCCACAGCTGTGGTAGAAGGTAGCCGCTCGATGCCCGCTTTTTATAGAAGTTTAACAGAGCTCTCTGTCAAACCCCACCACATCCTAGACAGGCACCACAACTCGCAGATGTTCTGGGGAGGGATCGTCAAGCCCTTGTCCCTACTGCTTCGAACATATTATAAGTTTATAACAAAATGAATATTTCTGTACGTGTGTAGGTGAATCACAATTTACTGGGCTTTTCCCATTTAGTATAAAGTCCATTACACATGTAATACAAAAATTCTACCGCAACTGCCAAACATCACCAGCACCGGCGAAGGCACGGCCAGATCGACAAACTTTGTTTACGGAAGCATTACCATTTCGGCGGTCTGCCTACCAGAGTTCATAGCACGCCTTTCCTTCACCGCACAGCATCGGCAAACCTGTCCCGATCTGTCACCGTTGCCGTCCGATGGAACATGGCACCGCATTTTAATGCTGGTCGCACCTACCTATACGGATTCCTAGCGGCTTAGCTTTGGAGAGCATAGATTCGCCGCAGAATGCTGCGACTTGGTTGGAGATCGTGCAAGGTGCACTATTTTCGGATTGCATCCAACATGTTTTGATCACGCAAAATTGGGATGAACAGGCAGTTTGCATGAGCGACCGGCGGGAATTTATAAAATTAATTACCGTCAATTAGTTAAGGTGAGGTGCGATAATGTGCAATTTTAGCAGAAATCTGTACGTCGTCGTCTTATGTGGTGCTTCCTGCTTAGTGCCCAATGTGGATGGATAGGTTGGTGTTTCGATTTAATTTAGAACGAGGGAAAAGGCTTTGAATAAAAATAATTAAATAATACTTTCAAAGATTTTTAGTACTCCGAAGACGTGGAGTATTAAACAAAAAATGAAAATACTTTTGAAACTTTTCAAACATTTTGCGTGTTGATATCATTAGTATAGTATTTAAAAAAATATAGGTGGTACAGGTCTAGGCAAGAGTAGCATCTTCCCGTTCCTAACTGCAGACCAAAACAGAGTCTAATTATCACTTGCATAAGACGATTTAGAAATATTTTATTAAATTCCACCACGCAGACCCAAAAATATGCATTTCGACCTCAACAGTAAGGACGTCCTTGGTGTCCCATACATGATCTAACTAAGATATTTTAGAACAATTAGAAAAATGCTTAAAATGCTTTTTCATCCAAACAGAACCATATCTTCTTGTTAATCAATCAGATTAATAGCTAATTTAAACTGTTTAAACAATTCTACTTCCACTCTTCTCAAATCTCTCGGCACACAATTAACCGGAATCACTTATTTACAAAATAAAGCATTAACTGAAACGGTTTAAACCTAATGGGCCAAAGAGTTAAACACTCTCAAATCTCCACTCCGCCGTGAAAAACCAGCCATCCCATGTTGGGCTGCTGGGAAATTTATCACTTTCCACTTGCTAAGGCCGTCGCGATGTGCGCGTGTTTGTTGACGTTTTCCCCGTGCGGGCGCGTTGCTTCTGACTTACTCACTCAATCACGCACGCACGACTTTTCCCCATCGGGTAACGCCATCAACGGAGAGCATCGGGTGTTTTCCCCTTTGGCTGTTGTCATAAATTTGTTTCCCATAATTTGAATAATAAATATCGCGCCTCACTGGCAGCAACTATGGGGCCCTTGCCGGGAGAGTAACGGAGGGACAGACCCTCACAATGGAATCTTTTATAACGCCTTTAAAGCTAAGTTATCCCGAACGGTCGGTGCACGTATCAGGAGGAGGGTATCGGAAAGTATCATCGCCTTTTAGTATAATTAGGAAGGTTTGGGAAATGACACAAATATAATAAATAATCTGAAGTGACTGACAACGGGAAGCCACATGGAGAAGGGCGCCCTGGACTTGTCCTTGGTTGATCGGATCTTCGTTGACGGGAAGGATTGTTCATCGAAGGATGTTTTGATTTTTTAAATCGGCCTTTTTTGTTCCCATGTAGATAGCTTTGTCGCGGAGAAGACGATCGTGAACACGTGGAATCGCAGTAGGTTTATGAGGTCATTAAGTAGAGTGATTATTGAGTCGGCGCGTAAAATACAGAAGACATGTTATGACAATCAGCCACCCTATTGGTTCAGTTTCAGAGCCCAGTGCACGCGACAACTGTTTATACTGAGTATAATGTCATCATGTATCCTCGAGCAAAGATCTAATCATGATTAATAAATAATAGGTTATTTAATCATTATTCAATAAACATAATCATACACAAAATATAATTTAATCATTCATCACTAGGGCCGATACAAATATTTAAAATCTATTTTGTCTCCCCCTCGGATTTTTTTTGTCAAAAAATAATATTTTAAAGATGCAACAAAATAAAATTCGGACAATTTTGAGGATTTTAAAAACATTCTTTAACAAATCCGAGGAGTTTTTTGATTTTTTTCATTCTAATAATTATTTTTTATTATCATAACCGTTATTCATTGACAAAAATAAATTAATCATTAATCATAGTCTTTAATCATAGAGTTGAACGATTTAATCATAACAAATTTAATCATTTATTGGAAGCTTTTTTCATTAACAAACTGTTTTCAAGTAGGCGCTCATGTGGTTTTGGAAGGAGTTTTAGAATAAACATGTTTTGCCTTATCATTGGTTTCAATCCGTGAAGCCTCAACAACTCCTTCCGTTATTCGTTTACTATGACTTATTGGCATAGATCTCAAATTGTCTATTTAAACTACGCAGTCTCACCCCGTTCCATAATTGCTCGTGCGTCAACCGTTGCATCACATCTCGTCACCAAATGGTCGTTTAGATTAAACACCGTCTGCCTCGAGTATCGAGATGAAAGAACGCGATTGGCATTGCGTATTAAACGCGTGATGTTCAAGCATATTCAGCTCGTTATGATAGCCATCATCTTTCACCGAGCCGCGTTGAGCATCAGAAGAAGCGACCCTTTCCTCGATTCCGCATTCCCATCTGCGGCGAACTAGCGCATCCCGGTTGAGTATCTGCCGCGAGTGTTTGATCTCTCGAGGAGCGCGCGCAACCAGGAAGGAGAAGTCAGAAGAGTTTGACCCTTTGGTGACCTTCGGCAATAAAAAATATCATTCTTTCCATAAATTTTTAATTAACAGTTGTTTAAACGGCTTCCTTTGCATTCCGTTTGTTTTGTTATCAGTTTCATCACCTACTTCCAGCAACAGTGCTGGAAGAGTGAAAAATGATGATACTACATATGTATAGTTGAAGTCCAACTTGGTAATAATCAAAATCATTATAAGTGTAAATTATTGATTATTATATTGGCTTATTGAACAGAATGCATACTCACTCATTTAATGCAGAATTGAATTCAGAATGATTATTACTATGAAAGAGTCACGAGGAGAATATAGCTGTATCATGCATTGGGTATTTCACTGAAATGTTGTATGGGGAAATATGTTTTTTCATTTTTATTTGAAGCTTACATCCTAAACATCTAAACAGATAACACCGAATCAACAATTTGACGCCACAACCACGGTTCGAGATCGCATCACTCCAACCCTCGAATACGCCCCCAAGCTCGCCAAGTGGTTCTGCACCTGAATCAGTCTACCACCTCGCTCGTTGCGCTCCACGCCGTCTAGTATCTGCTGTTTTGGAAGCAATGACTTTACCATGCTTTGCAGGATTTGCTGTCCGGCATTCTTGCAACATGCCCTTCCCACCATACCCTTCCGGCAGAGCTACCTTCCTGGATACTGGAGTTCGCCGTAGAGGCTGGGCGAAGCTCGTGGTTCATTCTTCGCGCTTCGCCACACACCGTCTTCTTGCACACCGCCAAAGATGGTCCTAAGCACCCATCTCTCGAATATTCCGAGTGCTCGAGCATTGTCCATGTTTCATGTCCGTAAAGGACTACAGGTCTTATCAGCGTTTTGTACATGACACATTTGATGCGGTGGTTATTTTTTTTTAACCGCAATTTCTTCTGGAGCCCGTAGTGGGCCCGAATTCCACAGATGATGCGCCTTCGTGTTTTCACGACTAACGTGTATTAGCCGTTAGCAAGGATCAAAGTGGGGTGAATTCACCGACCACCTCAGAAAGGAATCTCCGTCTATCGTAACACTGCTGAGGCGGGCCCTGTCGCGCTCAGTTCCGCCCACAAACGCCCTTCACTTTGTCTTTGAAGCAATCTACCAGTCCAACTTTTGTTGCTTCACGTTTTAGGCAGGTGTACAGTTCTGCCACCTTCTCAAATGTTCAACCGACAATGTCCATGTAATCCGCGAAACAAATAAATTGTTCTTAGTCTGCTGAACATCGTACACCAGCTGTTACATCCTGATTTCACACGACATCTTCTAGCGCAATGGTGAACAACAATTTTGATAGTCCATTGTCCAAACGAACTGGAGTGTTCGCCTGAAATCTTCACACAGTTTTGCACACCATCCATCGTTGCTTTGAACAGTCTGAAGTAAGCTTCTCCAGGAGAAAGCTGACTCTCGTCCATAACTTTCCATAGCTCTAAGCAGTCTGCACTGTCGTATGCCGTCTTGAAATCAATGAACAGATGGTGCGTTGAATTATTTACCGCATTTTCGAAGGATTTGCCGTACAGTATAAAAGATCTGGTCTGTTGTCGAGCTTCCTACGAACTCATTTGCTAATAGTGACAGACAACGAAAGATGATCTGGGATATCACTTTGTAAGCGGCATTAAGGATGGTGATCGCTTTTCTTGTAGATGGGGTATATGACCCCTTCCTTCCACTCCTCCAGTTTGTGCAGGCAAGTGGCCAGCTATTTCCGAGCCTATCTTGATAAGCTCTGCTCCGATACCATCCTTATAAGCAGCTGTTGGATGGCATCCGCAGCACAAGGTGGTGGCTGGTTGGTTTCCATCGTCCCGCTAGACTGACGTAGTCATCTACTCCGCTACCTTGACTTTCACTGCCTGTACTCTCAGCGCCATTCAAATGTTCCTCGTAGTGCTGCTTCCACCTTTCGATCACCACACGTTCGTCCGTCAAAATGCTCCCATCCTTATTCCTGCACATTGCGGCTCTCGGCATGAAGCGTTTGCGGGATGCGTTGAGCTTCTGATAGAACTTGCGTGTTTCTTGAGAACGGCACAGCTGTTCCATCTCTTCGCACTCCGCTTCTTCCAGGCAGCGTTTCTTCTCCTGAAAATAGAGGGCCTGCTGTCTCCGCTTCCGCCTATAAGGTTCCACGTTCTGTCGGGTACCTTGTTGCAGCGCGACCGTTCGCTTTGCGTCCTTCACCTCCAGAATCTATCTGCACTCCTCGTCGAACCAATCGTTCCGTCGACTTCGTGCCACATACCCGACGTTGTTCTCTGCATCACTGCATCGTTAAAGGCTGCTTTAACTGTATTCCAGCAGTCCTCAAGAGGGCCCTACATTCGTTGGCCGCCGACCGTCTGCCAGATTCTCATGCTACGGCATTGCCGAACGATGGTAAGTATGCGAATAATAAAAATATAATTAAATTAATTTTACGATAATTTACCTCCACCTCCAAGCCATGCAGGGATTTGTTTACACAGCATAGGCTGGCGTGAAACAAAACAACTTCTTCTAGCCATAAATTATCGTGAAAGGAATATTCTATTGAATGTTTACATATTTAAAATGACTGTCAGCGAAGACTATGATGCTCGAAAAGGGAAAAAGGGTGAGACGTTGGTTGTGGAGTAATTTCTACGTCTCATGAAGTAGTAAATAGCCATGTTTGGGATCCTTTTGTCGTTGCTTTCTGTTGCCTTAAAAAAAAGTCAGCTTGGAACAATTAAAGGCCCAAGGCATTTACGATCTTTGCATCTCCTATAGAAGAATGAAGAAATTTAGAACAATTTGAAATTGTCAAAGTAATAAGTGACACTAAATTGATCACTATTTAGATCACTGTTCTACAGACTAGATCTCCCTATCAAAATAATCATAACATTTCCTAGCTATCTGATTACAAACCCATCCTTCAGTAACAAATAATAGCTTGCTTATTTCACCCCACGTCGTTCACCCTTGATTCGACGACATGCACTTGCTGCAAGCGACTAGCATTGATGAAACCAAGCGCATAACATACAAGTGAACCATCCACAATTCAACCGAGAGGAGGAATCTCTGGGTCAGGTTGATAACCGCCACCACAGAAGTGTCCCCGTGGAATTATCAATTTGTCATTTTTGTTCCATCATCCCAACCAAACCATCCATCACCGTATCGTCGTGCGCTCGTCGCGTCATTAGCTCATCTTTTCAAGTGAGCATGAAAACCCTTCCTTTCGTTTGTTGTTTGTCGACCGCGCGATGCCTGGTACGCTCCTGTAGGTGGTTGTTCAATAAGCAGTTTAAGTTCAAACCCGAAGGAATCTGCTTAATATGTAGTCTGCACTGGGGAAGGAGGGTGCATTACTTGCATGGGATAGTTATACAAATATGACACAAAAAGAGTTTGGAGATTACTATCCTTGGAGGTTTTCGATTATTACCTTTGAGTAGAGAGGGTGACGGAAATTGCTCGTTCCTACTTTCTCTAGGTACTGAAAGAATCAAACGATTCAAGAATGTTTGTATAAATTATCTCTACATTCGAGGTTAAAAATGGTAACTCTTTGTAAAGAACACAATTTGCTAGAGGTTGTTTGGCTTACTTGATGTTTCATATTGGAGCGTGGGAGAATCGCCGATTAATTGATAGAACCACCTTTACCCTTTGCTATATTATTTTCGAACTTTTCGATTGAAATAGTTTCGATAAAGGGAATGATGTAGTTAATGAATTCGCATATTTCTTGAATTCGATGCATTTTTTATTATCAGTACAATACTTTTGAATACTTCTTCTAAAACCCATAGAGATCTCACCAACCTAATTTGATGACTATTAGTACATACCAGATTTTATAACCCTTCCGTTTTCAACATTCATAATCAGAAGAATGTGCAATGTCCCCTACGGTCAGCCATATTGCGAAGAAGACCACATTCTTTGCTACGCAGAGTGAGTTTAGTCGCTCCTCTGACGCTGGCGTCGTTTTGTGACCGTCACGTCATCTGAGCAACAAACGCAGCCAGCCATGGCGCATCATTGGGGCGGCAGCGGTGCCAGAGCAAGCCGTGGCATATCGATTAACCAAAGTGGGCCATCACACTGGCGGCCTCCGCAGGTTATCACCGACGCCGTCCGTCTCAAACCGGCGAAGGCGTGTGATCTCTGTGACGACAACAATTACCGCCCTCTCTTATGGTGGTACCGATTGACCGAAAGCCACAAATATCTGTACCTCTTTTGAGTATAAAAAGATACAAATAGGGGAACGTTCGAGCACTTCAGTCCCAACGCTCCTGCATTCCATCGTAAAACAAAGCAATGAAAGAATTTGGTTGGTTTCTTACATTTTTGTGATTTTTCACCAGTGAGCCTGCATTTAGCATAAAGGTATGACAGGACTTGGGCGCTTATTTCTTTGTTTGCAAATAAGATGAATATACATATGTTCAGTTAGATGAAAAGCAGGAACAGTTTGAAATAGATTTTTCCTTTCTAATTAAAATTTAAAAATTTCCCGAAGTTTGTCCTGGTGATCCTAGTTAAACTAGGTTAGATTTATCTAAACATTTTATTTTTATTTTCTTTTGCCCAATATTGATGTTATTATCTTTATTAGTGAGGTTTTCGGCCTGGGCGTTCACCTCCTTCAGTAAAGTAGTTTTCGGAATGGATCACTCTTTTTTGCACTTAGATGAAAGGATGACAATCACATTTTTAGCATTCATATCTGGTTCATGGCACAGCAAATGCTGGGTAAAGCGTACCATTGGTACTCGCGTACCTGGAAGGAATAAATAGACCCCATCTCTGATCTCCTTACCTCTTACCAGCAACTCACCCTACCTCCCGCTTGTAGCGCGGATACGACAAACCTAGGAAGATCAAGTAACCAAGTCCGGGAACTAGGTCGTATGCTGACAGGGAGAGGGGTTTGCCTCCTCTCGGAGGTGCAAATCTTATTGACGTCTGTTCTCCATGTCAGGATCGGCTCACACAGCGTCTGTTCTCCATGTTAGGGCAGGCTGATCATCGTCCGAGTGCCAGCGAGGACTCTAAAGTGAAACATGCACCATGGTCCTGGAAATAAGGAGAATGGTCCTCGAAATTTAGGGAGTTTGGTGTCCAGGCCCTGCAAGCCAGCCTTTAAAAATCACAAGCAACGAATCAACAAGAGAGTACGGAAGGAACCATCGGCGAAGACCACTGCGACGAAAGGTAGCGATTGGAAACTCGGTTCGTGGAACTGCAAATCTCGCTTCATCGGGAGCACACGCATACTCGCCGATGTGCTCAAGGACCGTGGATTTCGGCATCGTAGCTGCAGGAGGTTTGTTGGAAGGGATCAATGGTGCGAACGTTTGAGGTAATCGCACCATCTACCAGAGCTGCGGCACTACACGTACAAGAACAGCTTTCATAGTGATGGGCGATATGCAAGGCGCGTGATCGGGTGGTGGCCGATCAATGAAAAGAATGTGCGGAGTTGAGGATCAAGGCCGGTTCTTCAACTTCAGCATAATCAACGTCCATAGCCCACTCCGGAGCACTGATGATGATAAGGACGCATTCTACGCGCAGCTGGAACGTGTACGACAGCTGCCCAAGCCGACGTCAAAATCATCAAGGAGATTTGAAACGCTAGTTGGCAAGAGGAGGTTTAGACCGACTATTTGGAAGTTTAATGCTCACCGGCTGACAAACGAAAACGTACCGACTACCAATTGATTTCGCCGCCTCAAGAATATGGCCATTCTAGCTTTTCGCCCCAACACAGCCTCCGTATCAGTACCTGGAATCACCACGCAGACAAGAATCACAAATCGCCACGTTCTGAATGATGGACGGCACTTCTCCAGACATTATCGACGTCAGGACATGTCGGCAACGATCGACTCGGACACTACCTGGCGATGGAAACTGCGCAACTATCCGTCATCAACTGTTCGGTACCGACGACCGCCGCGGTACGACCTGGGGACTGAAGCAACCTGATTCGACTGCGCTCCGGCATCTCGAGGCAGGTTGCCAGAGGTAGCTCGATGGGCCTTTGAGGACTGCTGGATACAGTTAAAGCAGCCTTAACGACGCGGCAGAACAACGTCGGGTATTGGGTCAGAAGTCGACGGAACGATTGGTTCGACGAGAGTGCAGAAATTCTGGAGGAAGGACGCAGCGCGGACGGTCGCGCTGCAAGAAAAGGTACCGGAGACGTACCGGAGCGGAAGCGGAGACAGCAGACCCGCCTCTATTTTCAGGAAGAAAGCCGCCTGGAAGAAGCGGAGTGCGAGATGGAACACTGTGCCGTTCTCGAGAACACGCAAGTTCTATCAAGCTCAACGCATCCCGCAAAGGCTTCGTGCCGGAGCCGAAATGTGCGGGATAAGGATGAGCATCTTGACGGAGAACGTGTGGTGATCGAAAGGTGGAAGCACACTGAGGAACATTGATAACGAGAGTACAGGCAGTGAAAGTCAAGGCAGCGGAAGGAGATGACTACGTCAGTTCAGCGGACGATGGAACAACCAGCCCCACCTTGAGGGAAGTTAGGATGCTACAACAGCTAAGCATAGCGCTGGTATAGGATGGTATCGGCATGAGCTATCAGATGGGCCAGAAAGCTGGCCTTGCCTGCACAGACTGATGCGTCGGAACGGAGGAGAGTGGAAGGAAGGGTTCATATCCCCCATCTGAAAGCGACACTGGGTGTGAGAATTTCGAGCGATCACCATCCTAATGCCCGCCTACAAAGTGATATCCAGATCATCTTCCGTCGTCTGTCACCATTATGAAATGAGTTCGTGGAATTATCAAGCCGTTCGTTGACGCCGCTCGACAACAGACCAGATCTTTATCTGTACAGCAAATCCTTTAAAATGCGTGTGATTAACGCACCATCTGTTCGATTTCAAGGCGGCATACGACAGTAAGACGCGTAGAGCTATGGAAATTATGGACGAGAACAGCTTCCTGGAGCTTCAACAGACTGTCAAAGCAACGGTGAATGGTGTGCAAAACTGTGAAGATTTCAGGCGAACACTCCAGTTCGTTTGGGGACTAATGATGACTTCGTGCCTGTTGTTCAACATTGCGCTAGAAGTGTCGTGCGGAAACCGGGTGTAACAGCCGGTGCGATTTTCAACAGATCCAGTCAATTTATTTGTTCGCGGATGAATGGACATTTTCGGCCGAACATTTGCAAAGGTGCGCAGAACTGTACACCCGCCTGAATCAACAACGTTAGTCGTGAAATAGAAGTGCGCATCATCTGTGAGTCAGCCTACTACGGGCTCCAGAAGAGCACGGTCGAAAAAAGATTCGCCACCGCACCAATATGTATCATGTACAAGACGTTTATAAGACCGGTAGTCCTTTACGGACGAAACATGGACAATGCTCAGGAGGCACTTCAAACACTGGTATTCGAGGAGCAGGGTGCTTAGGACCATCTTTGGCGGTGTGCAAAAGACGGTGTGTGGCGGCGTAGAATGAACCAGAGCTCCGCCCACTCTGCGAACCAGTATCAGAAGGTAGCTAAAGCCGGAAGGGTATGATGGGCAGGACGGATGTTGCAAGAATGCCGGACAACCCTGCAAAGATGGTGTTCTGTCCGGCAGGTACGAGACGGCGTGAGAGCGCAGACGAGGCAGATGAGCAGACCAGGTGCAGAACGACTTGGCGAGCGTGGGGCGTATCAGAGGATGGAGGATGCGCCTCGAACCGTGCATGTGTGGCGTCAAATTGTTGATTCGGTGTTATCTGTTTAGATGAGTTAAGCTAAATAAATGAAATGAAATATGAAATGAATCCCTGGTTCACCTATTTCTTGGTATAGTGACACAATAACCA
Source organism: Armigeres subalbatus (assembly GCF_024139115.2). NCBI lineage: Eukaryota > Metazoa > Arthropoda > Insecta > Diptera > Culicidae > Armigeres > Armigeres subalbatus. Next base: position 451,411,217 of record NC_085140.1, read on the forward strand.
AAGAAGAGTGTGTTTCGATGGAGAATTTTCTTTTAAAGTGACAGAAAATGTAATATGGCTATGATGGCGTCAGTGAGTGGTGTTAGTTTGCTGGATAGAAGTGTGTTCACCGACGAAGTAGCATCTAAAACCTAGCGATAGAAAGTTATATTTTCTCGCCTAATTCTGATTTTTTATTTGTTGCAATTATTGATTGGAAATGCGCATTTTTGGGTTCCTTTCTGACACAGTTTCCACGAGTAAAGTTGAACCTAGACGAATTTTTCCAATGTTCGCTTGGCGACGGCACGAAGAATTTATTCACAAGTCTCCGACGAAGACTTGACTTTCTCCTGCGACGGTTGTTGCGACGGTGGGATATTCTTGCTCCGTTCACTCAACACAATCACACGCTTGTAGTACTCGGCAAACAGGGTTTCGCACGCGGCGTTCTGGCGCTTCAAACGGCTGTCAAAGTGGCTTTATCGATGTTCACGTGTCGCCAAGATGGCTTCTCATCGAATCACTGACCGGCCAGGCAATACAAGTGGCTCACCGGTTTTCTTCTTTCGATGTACAGCCACTTGCCCTAATCACAACTAGCACAATTTGTGCTTCAGGCGAAAGGCTTTTACAACGGTCCCTGTAGGGCCAAAAGAAAAAAACTTTAAATTACGTGGACTACAGGTGGTTTCTTTGGCGGTTCTCCTGGGAAGAGAGCATTGCGTCGATGACAAACAGTTTTGTACCGTTTTCCGATCCATCGTTCAGCGCCTTCGGTGGCTGGAATAATTAATTATGTATAGTTAATTTAGGTAAATTTCTAATGAAGCAATTTGGCAGGTTACAACACGGCAACTGATGTTGAAGATTTTATTTTATTGTACTACTATTGTCCGACAGCCACTCGATAATGTTTCGCTCAGATACCACCATTTAGAATACATTTTTAGCATCACGCTGGTAGCTGGGACCAAACAAACGCAATTTTGTTTAACCTTTTTCATAAAATACTGGTTCTGAAGAATTGATTTTCTATTCACAGTGCACTTCTAATTCTAATTCTTTCATTGCAGCAACCAAACGTTATATGAACCCCTGCGTTGAATTTCACTTTCTGTTGCTGCTGTCAGGACCAGCAGTGATAAGTGCTCTGACGATCACTGAGGTTGAATGATATGCACAACCATCCCGACGACTACCACGGCGATGGTTTTCGTTGAATATGCTACCATCGCATTCGTGTTGCTGTGTCCCCTCGATGCGTCCGTTCTGCATGAAATCTTGTTTAAACTGAGATGAGTTCCAAACCCGCAAGTTGCTTGATTTTAATGTCTGTGCTTCGATGCGTACAGGATTGGTTGTTTACCTATTTATAAACTTTTATCAATTATCAATAATAAATAGTTGAAAATTATTATTTTCAGGAGAATACAAAGAAGCGTTGACTCTCTGATCGAATGATCCATCAAAACAATTATTTGCGGATTTTTTCCTTCATATACAGGTAATTTAGTTTAGTGTTGGGTCACTTAACTTCTTCAAATGAGTTCTACATACCTTATAGGCGATGACATTTGGACTGCAATGAACATTTGGATATTGGTTTATATCAAATCTCAATCCTGCAACAAGTTCTCTTCGATTCCTCGTCTACATGAGCCTTTATATACATAAACAAAAACCAGAAAGAATAAATTTTGGCTTTGCGCCATTTTCAAATGATGGTCTGAGTCTGTTCTCAGCTAACTGATTATAATTTGGATCATTTACGATTCCTCCTAATACTAGTTCTAAGTCGATCGAGGTTTGTTCAGTGATGGTAGCCGTATGGGGCCCTTGGTTTCGATCGTTGCCGGTGACCAATCGGTCACGTCTTGTTGAATAGGGAGAGAAGGAAGCATCAGTTGCACCAGAAAGTCGATCCTCCGAATGTCCGAATGGCCAATAGCCAAGGTCAAGGTGTACTATACGGCTTTGCAGCGAGGACGTCAAGGTGATGTTACACCACGGAAACTCAAATTCATCAGTGAAATCAACTACGCTGATCCTTCGGGCCGGATTAGATAGGTCGACAGTTGAACTTGGAGAAACCCGAGAAGTATGGTATTGAAAGTGAACACGCGCCAACAAAACGAAAGGTAAAGTGACGGAAAAACAACCATCATTTTTCGGATTGGCTGGGCGGGTATCCACCATAGAAGAGTGAACTGTGAACAATGGAAGATGGCCATTGGCCATTAGTGCCGTAGATTAACATCAGATAGGGACAGATAGGTAAAGGCAACTACTGATATCCAGTAAACACTATGGCTAAGGAATGTCCAGTGACCTGTCGTTGGCGTATATGAGATATATAAATGAAGATTGCGAGTAGCCTTGAAACAATGAAGCGGCGAAGCTACGGATTATATCTACGGGCCGATTCTACGCGATTCCGGTCAAGAATTGAAGAAGTAGACAAAATTGACTAAAAAAAGTGTAGCAGAACCGAAGAAATGTTTCGAAAACAAGCGTTTGATCAGATATGGCCAGTGCTGTATCGGCAGAGTGCCTACCTACAATAGATGGTAGTATCATCATCATCATCATCATCATCATCATCATCATCATCATATCAATCATCATCATCATATTGAGGGTGTTAATGTCGAGATAACTGGTGCTGATGCATCGGTTCTCATCTTCATTGCGTCATTCATCCCACTCTGCTGTAAAGCCGATGAAGCGCGACTCTACAAGCGTTGAATCTCCTTCTCAGCGAATACGATTGGAACCTCAATACCTGTAGGTCGAAATACGTATCGATAGTTACAACCAAATGAGAATTGAATGGTCTTACGACAAGCGAAATATCGTTTGCTTAAAATGCTTTGAGCCAAATGGTCGATTGGCGAAAAATGCAGTTTGGTTGAAATAGGTTGTTCACAGAATGGTCATTTGACCGAATATGGTCTGAAATGTCGTGGACAAAGTCGTTGACCGGAAATGCCGTTTGGTCAGAAATGGTCGTTTGACAGAAATGATCGTAAATTTCTTTTTGCAAAACAGGTCATGGCCAAACTTGTCCGATCAGAGTAGATAAAGATAATCTTTTGATCAAGCCAGGTGGCTAATTCCTTGTTGTCGATGATGCGGTCGAAACGTACTTTAAATTGAGCGTGATAAAAAACCTAAATAAATTAAATAAAACCGTCTGATTTATTTGTTACCCTCTTGTCTAACCTCATGGCACAAACAAAACCGGATAGATCTCTCTAATAACAAACCATAACTTAAACTTATTATAATTTCAATAATTGAAAGTTGTTTGAAATTAGTGATGCAAAAAAATAGAAGAGATTTACTACATATCCCCTCTAGATCCAGACCAGTGGGTTGAGCATCCCTGGATGACATTGCTCATAGATCATAATCAACTTTGTTTTAGCATGGGGAATGGTCTTGCTTGACTACCCTATTCAAATGTTGATATTTCATGAAAACTCATATGCAATTAATTTTCAGAATAAAATGATGTATGGACGAAACTTTCCAACACTTGAAATGAACGGAAAAATTGAATTGTATATTGAAAATTTATACTACCCCCAGAGAAAATAATTTTTCTGGTTTGGCAATTTTTTAGCTAAATCTACTAAAAGTCATAGAATAAGCACTCTAGTATCAAAGTGATAATAGCCTAAAAAGCTATTAACGAGTAATGCTTCTATTATGTGGTGTAAAATTGATACATTCATGACATTTCTAGAAAAAATGAAAACACAAACCTAGTTTGTCTAAATCTACCTGAATTTAGCTGAAAATTGGCAGACTCTTAAAGATACTCATTAAATAGAGGGTGGCATTTTGAATCTGAAATACTTTTGAAAATGGTGAACAGGTCTAATGGACAGGTTGGATCGTTATATGTTTGGTTAGAAATCATGTACCACACATAATTTTTAAATTTGAAGGTTTATCCTGGTATCAATCAATAAATCGGCAGAATGAGGAGTGGTTTTAAAATTCTTTTTTTAATGGCCCTTTATTCTATTAAAATAGCTGATGCTCTGGTAAATAGAAGATTAATTATTTCATATTTTGTCCTTAAAAGATCACCATCATTCTCATATTTTACTAATTTTCTGTTAGTTTTATTCTCTATTCTCCGGATGCATGTCAGTGCCACTGTGACCGACAAATCGTAAACCAACCGATATCACCCGTCGTCGCGCGTTCGTCGGCAAAGCCAACTTGCGCTGATTGTGTGACGATCCGCCAAGAAGAACGCAATGTCTCCTCGTCGACTTCGGCGATTATTCAATCTTTCCAATGTGTAGTTGGTAGGCGATTCGAGTTCGACTGAGCGACCGCCACCGACAAGTGTCTCATCCGTCTCCGACGATGCATGCATGGTTTCCGCTTAGCGGTCAATATTTCGGACGGACAAACTGCGCGGGAAAATCAGGAACCACCGGCGTGTGACGGTTTCTGGGCAAGCGATTCTATTGTTTCGTTTCTTTCGCTTTGAACCCGGTTTCTTCGCTTTGATACGGGTAAAATGTTCCAGTCGCAGACTTGATATGATTAAAATCTTTGCATGAATTACGTATCAAATCGAGATTTGCATTGGGCTCCGAAGTTCCTGACGTAACATATTGATCACATGTCTAGTGCTCAAATGGAGTAATAATCGCCCCAATATTTTAAACCTTTTAGTCGTCATATTTACTAGCTGACAAATAGAAACATCAAACCGATCCAAGCAATTCATCGTTCGCATTAGACCGATATGTTTAAAGTTACACCGTTCACGGTATCGTACAAACTACAGCATCTAACACCATTCTTAACATCGTAATATCAAGATGAGTCGGAAGTGGGTCTTTATGGAGTGAGTTCCCTATATTCCAAGCTGTTGTAGTCGTGATTGTAGGATTGGCGTTGAAGTGGCACATGTCAAAAGCAAGCGAGAATCGGAAAAACCAAGCAATTGTTTTCTTGTTCCCGGTGGATTGATTTCTGGCTTCTGGGTTATTTTCTCAACTTCCGGACTAACCGCTTCAGTGACTCAGAAGAAGCAATCACGTAATTACTAGCATTGTGTTCTTGTGAGAAACAATGCGTAGGGAAAATTTTGTCATAATAAATTGGCGGACGAAGCAGAAGCACGTTGGTGAGATTTGATATATGTGCTTTTTCATATTCACATCTCATAAATACGCAAAAAATCTTTCACAAATTATTTTAAAAAAGCTTGATCCATTGAATACTTTTTTATTTCTGATCAATCTCAACTGAATCTTGCATACTTGTTTTGAATGTTTTAAAATAATATACTAATGAGTTGCTCAAGAGTTGTAAAAAACTCGCAAACGAGTTATAAAAAAATACATTCATCATATGTATGTCGCATTCAATCCAATCACATTCAATGCAATTCCGTAGCATTTCCTTCATCTCGATTCCGGCCCTTCCAGAGTTTGACAAGCCCGTCGAAGCAAAATTGCCGGAAACACCCGCTCTGGCGCATCCATCGTTCCATTTTCATATTGGGGATCTGTTCCAGTGGCGTCCATTTGTCAACCCAGTGCAGTGCCCCGCAACCAGCACACGGATCAGGCCAAAACCGGTTTAATTTATCAACCTTCCTTCCAATGTGCCACCGTATGCGGTCGATCCGAGGAAAAGTGTCCCAACGATGGACGATTTCGCAATTAACGCAACGTACAATCAGAGCTGCTGACTGACTAATGACGCCGCCGTGCCATCGATCCGCATCCATTCGCTGTTGGCCGATGATGAGTGTTCGCCTATTTAAAAGCCTGCGGACCTATGAAGCTACGGAAAGGGCGGGAAGATGCTCGCTGCCTTTCTTGTATGCAAAGAGAGCGGAATACCTCAGTCCTGGGCCCATCAGAAACACAGCAACAAAATGCAGCATCCAGCCGTCAGACTCGACCAAAGACCTCTAAAACCGTTACTATTAATAACATGTTTTAAAAATCGATGCTGCCTTTTACGAGTCTGCCCCGTTGCCGGTGCGTTCCTCTTGAGTTTCCTCCTCGATTTAACAGCGGTGTGTAGCCACGAGCATACACGAGCGGTAGCACCATCTCGGACCACAACAAGAGAACTTTGAAAATGGTGAAATCAGACAGAAAGAAATTAATGAGTGTAATAGATCATCTTATCTTGCGGTTTTCTGGTCTGCTCTCGGCAACAACGGGCATTGATGACGATGCGCGACTACTGTGATGAACAGCACGCACCAAAATTGACCTCCGGGTCTAGACCTTCCCAGGTTGCTGTGTTTAAGTCCTGTGGAAACAGGAGTTCCAATCCTTAGCCATCTTTGGCAGAACGATTAATTCATGCGATTGTCCTGATTTCTCCTACAGTAAATCAAAAGCAAACAAAGCGAATTCAATCGAAAGAAATTGTGTACTTCCTCAGGCATTTCCAAAAGCCTGATGTTTCCCATGGAACCTCTCCTCAAGATTCTTAACAATCAAGAAAAAATGCTACCTCTTTCCGATCGCCCTCATCGCGTCGAATATCAATTCCGATGGGAAGAAAGTCGCACCGTTGTTTGTTGCTCATATTTCTTCCCCGAGCAAACTTCCAAACGAAACTCACGGTTCAATGGTGCAAATCCCAATGTTCGGTTTCGTCATCACCACCTGAACGCCAATTGCTTCTGCTGGTGGCACAGCAGAGGAATTTCACCGATCGATGATGACGATGATGGCAAGCTCGATGAGGAAGAGAGAAGAAAAAAATCGCCAACGAAATGCGTGACAAAGTTTGGCAAAAGGCAATTATTTGACACGATCACGACAAAATGTTCCGTCGATCGACAGACAACCGGTTGTTTGGGGAAACGCGATGTGCAGATGTGTATAGAACAGCCGTCATCTTACGTATCGGGATGTGGACGGCTGTCTTCTTCTAGACGGGTACTGCACTGAAATAACAAATGATTTAATGGTACCACTAAATGTTCCGGCATAGTGCACCCATGTATTGTTTTGAAGCGCAGTTTCTACAAAATATAAGTTCAAACCTGAATACAAACATTCAATTTATCACTTTTGGACAATACGAATGAAGGAAGGAAGAAAAATCGAATTTGTACATATCTAATTTTTAAAAAATCCAGACACATCCTGAATTGATAATACGATATACTCACCACAGAAACAGACGTAACACTGAAAATACCATCGACCATGCAACGATCAATTTGAATTTGATTGATTACGCATTCACAACTAGAGGCGTAGTATCAATCCTTCGGTTTGACATTCACTCCAGCGCCTTCTGGGACGATGTCATACGAAACATCGTTTCGTGTAACATCTCGAAAATGGGCTAGATAGGTGAGCGATGGATTTTCAGAAAATGTTCAGCTGTTACGTCTGTTTGTCTGTTACTCCATCGTGTTTCAAATGGTGATTGGTAAGTGGTCATTTGTCAATCCGCGACCTATCTCTTCCTTCGCCAAACAGATCGTTAGTGTTTTATGTTAACGATAAAAGTAATTTGAATTTGTTTATATTTGTCTGTGCGTATGTTCTATACTCTGAAACAAATGCTATGGAAATGTCTCAATAATTCCCGCGAGGCAAAACTCCTTTGTAATTCTCCATATTTTCGTGGTGAGAAAAGCTTACAAAACTAGACCTTTGACAAAATCACTAGGCTAGGGGCAGTCGAGTCAAGTACGAGACACTGAAGACGCCTTACTGTTGAGGTCGAAATAAGTATCTATCAAAAGTACAATAGTGGTAATTAAATAGAATATATTACAAAATCGTCTACAAGTAAATATATTTCACTAAAAGTTTAGAATAATTTTTTAACAAAATCAATTTAAAACATATTTAGTGTTTTATTTTTAAAACCGAACCCGACCGGACCACTCTCACATGCCCATCCGACCACAACATTGAAATTTCTAAAGCCCAACGAATCCATTGAGTTTGAAAACCTGAAACCGACCATCTTACTGTCCGTAAAGGGCTAAAGGGTCAAATGAACATTTTAAATAATCCTTTGGGTCCGGCGAATTCTATTCAGAAGTGTTCTCGTGGGTACAGTAAAATTTCCAGCCAGGATGCGTTTTCAGATCTCTCTGATGGTATTGTTTTGGAGGACACCATAGTAAATTAATTTTTGAACTACCCCAATTTCGTCACCACCGATATCTTCTCTCTATCATGTTCTTCGTCATTAATACTGATCCATTAAGCTTCCATCTTTGGTCTGTTTGCTTCCACCATCTTCGAAAAGTTAAGTGCCATAATATTAAATTTTTCAAATGACATTTCTTCTAAGGACGTTTAGTCGAATGGACATTTGGTCGAACGGACATTTGGTTGAATGGAAACGTTTTTCTTATTCTTTTCATTGAAACTTTTCGTTTACAATATTTATAAATATAGTTCAGTATAAAATTGTCTTCCACATAATAAAAAGAAAGAACACGTCTTCGACCAGAGGTCTACAGACTGAACATAACACCTAAAAAATGCATAATGGCTACGTTGTTTTAAAATTGCAAAGAATACTAATGTTAGAACTTTTTCGAATACGTATAACGATTGTATTTTCAGCCTATTCCAGTTAACTTGACGTTAAATTGCCAAATATATTCAGCATCAATACTTTCTGTTCATTGAAGCACCAATACATGAAGCACTACTTTGCATAAACAAAGTGGTTCATCCATGCGATGAGCTACTTCAGTCGAATTTTGAATCAATCTTAACTTAACTATAGTTGTATGTACGTTACACTAATAAGTATCGTCAGGCAGGGCTTTGAACATTTGAAACAGATTACAACGGAAATAACTATCAAATTGTTATTATCACCATTCAGGTGTCTTGTTGATGTCAACTTTATGTTTCAAAATGGTATTTATTACGTTTATTTTTTTGAAAATCAACAACAGCTTCGGAATCTAAAAGGCCGGCACGACGGTATCTTCATAATGTTTACTTGTATTGTAAGAACCGATGTTTGGACAATCGAGCACTAAATTTGACGTACTATTGAGTCCTGAGTTTATGAAAACGTGCGCAATTACGAGGGTTTGTTTTTCTTACTTCACTAAAAGTTGAGCGCAGATGAGGTTCAAAAAACCCGAAAATTATTTTCGTAGTGTGTTCCGTACTTTAGATGCCCGGGGTAAAATGATTGGATCAATTTCTATCCAAAGAAGGCATAATCCAACGTTTTCATCTCTTAAATTACCAACAGCGGAGACTGAGATTGAGCCCAGGCTCACTAGTAGGAACGCCATTCTTACCATCAACCACCAGGACGCCAACCATTTCAAACCATTTGAAACTATTCTGGGGAAGATCCTAAAGTACGTCACGCAAAAATGGCGATTTTGAACCCCTCCCCTTAACACTTTTGTGATAAACCTATGAAATTTTTAGAGTCGTCCTCACACCCCCTCCCCTAGGGCTGACGTACTTTGTGAAGCTAAGCTCAGTATCAAATTTCTGCTACCAAATGACTAGTCCAATCCGGGACTCAAAACAAAATTATAGTCTTTTAAAAATAAATTCTTGGAATCTGAGATTAAAATACTGCGTTTGCATTTTGAACTTCCATAACTCAGCGGAAATATGAATTGCCACAAAGCAGATCATGCTAATGCGACAGATTCAGAAAGAGTCCCGATTGGACTAGTCATTTGGTAGCAGAAATCTGATACTGAAGCTTTTATGAATCTTTCATATTCTAGAACAAAAAAAATTTTGAACAATTCTAATTTCGTAAAAATTCAAAGTTTCACTCAGAGTCCCATTTCTAGATTGTCTGTACTAATAAAATTATAATTTCAAAATTTCTAAATTTTAAACGTTTATTTTATTTTTCGAGTTATATTCACATTAAGGCTTTCCGAATGGCAGCTCAGTGTTTATAGGCACTTTTATGGTTATTAACTGAGATGTTTCGTATGCCAATCTATTATTTTTGTATGCATATTTCATGCCTAGGAAAGTTAAAAACCAGATCAGAATTGAACCCGCCGACCACCCAGTTTTTATTTATAAAACGGGTTTATTCGTTACCAACGTTTCAAGACGGGGTCTCAGTGGATAACTATTCATATCGTTTCGTATAAAGTTTCGTCTTAACGTCTGAATTGTTTTATGTTGATACATTAGGTACACTACAAATCGTGATATCACAGTACTGGCAATAGCACCATTTCAGGAATTTTTTAATATCAAACATTTTATTTTTCATCGAAACCAAGATCCAAATTTTGAGTAAAATTTTTGGAATATGAGCCTTTAGTTCAATTTTCATTAAAAAAAAATAACAAGGGGTACCTCACGCAATGGAAGGTCTGAAGGTACCACTCATGAAAAAGGTTAGAACGCTAACCTAGACAACGGACAGGACGCATAACCCACGCTCCATAGTCCATACGTCTAAACGTTTGACGTCTCTAACCTCACGCCACGAAGCCCAAATTCATTAATTATTGGCCGAAATTTTAATTTCCAATCGACCTTATGTCTATTCAACATCATCACCAATCGACTAAATTTCTTTTGACTAGGTGGTATAATTTATCGTAGTCGTTAGAAAGGTTAGCCAATGTCAATATCCAGTCAGGAATCTTCACCGTTTTCGTATTATTTATTCTTTTACTGAACCCATGAATCTTTAGACAATATTTAGGAGTCTTCCTTCTGACTTTGGATTCAGGATCTGGGTCGTTCACGGTGGTAGGTAGCTCTTCTTACCACGTACCGTTTAGTTAAAGGATATTACAATCTAGATAGGGCCGTTTATGAATCGAATTATTGACCAGATGGAGTACGTTCAACGGGAAGAAAGGAAGTAACAAACAGAAAATACCGATAAGTGCTAGAAAATCCAAGGTTTCTACTTTCCATTGGACCATAGACCGACGAGGCTTGATCGCTCCCTTGTGAGCCCGGAATACGAAACAAACATCAAAAGCTAAGGAAACATTAATATTCGGGGCAACTTTCACTTATTAGTTAAAAGGTATAGGCATTTTTAACTATACAATGTTTATTGACGTCACATTCTGGGATACTTGCGCTTTGAGTTGTTGGTTGTTGAATTGGGTGGTCTCGATGACTCTGATGGTCGACGGGCCTGTGTTGGTTTCGGCGTTTGGTCGAACTTCAATTCCGCCGTTCCTTGGAAGTCTTCGGTGCGGTGGGTCGAATCGTCCATTCGCCAAATCGTTAAGCATCCAGGAACGGCAGTTCGAGCCCCTGACTCAGAAGTGGACGATCGATCGACTGGGGCGACGATTGCCTCGGTTTGAGGTGATACTCATTGTTGAGAAAGATGGCGGAAAGTAGCGTTGGTTTGATGTGGACTCGACACGTCTCACGATAGCTACTGGAATTATTTTTCGGTGTTTTCTCTGACCATGTCATGTGCGATCAGACTGTTTGTGTAGGTTGTTCTAATATAGTTTTATCACAGGTCGTCTTAACATAGTTTTAATTAATTAAACATTAATTTTAACACGAACAATTATTTTAACAAACTAACCCTTATTTCTTTTTAAACGTACTAACAATTTTAAACTAACATAGTAACAGTTTTTTATACACAACCTATTTTAAGAAAAGGAAGCTTTAAATATTAAAATTTCCACGCACAGTGAGGTAAATTCAATCTAACCTCATACTTCGACTAATTTTACACGCGCGCACTATAACCGGTCAGGATCACGAACGAAAGAGAACTTTTCATTCTAGCGTCCCGTTTTTATAAGGATTCGGAAAATCATTTTGAATATCTGATTTTTTTAGTCGCCGTTTTAATACGCACCCTATTCGACATTTTATCTACGCCTCATCTAAGTAGTCAGTTGTAGGATGTTTTGTCCCTGGCAAAAGATATTTTAGTTATTAGATAAAGATTGTCGCTTCGGTTCCCTTTGTTCTGCTGTCCGAACATGTGTGGTACCAAGTCAAATCGTATGGATTTTCCTCTTTGACATTTAGCTCCCTTATCCTCGCCAGCAAGAGATGTTCCGGACAGCGACGACAGCGACAATCTGTATCTAATACTAAAATATCTTTTCCCTGGCTCAAACTACTACAATCTTGCCTTTCACTGACAGTACGGATGAGAATGAGACCTGTACGGTGCGCCAGTAGACCGTTATTATGAAAAACAATGTCCATCAAAACAAGTACGGGCTCGATCCTGGGTTCGTTTGCCTCGCCACGTCGTTTTGTAACTATCAGCCCATCTAGCTCGCTATGCTCCATGCCTTCTTGTACATGCAGGGTCGGAAGCAAACGCCATCTTTGCAGTGTTTTTCTCCGCCATTCTTGCACATCCCTGCTCATCGTACCCTTCCAGTTACGATTTTTTTGGCTACTTTCTGAGTCTTGGTTCGCCTTAGAGCTGGGCGAGCTCGTGTTCATCCTTCCATATATATACAATCTCTGAACAACGCCAAAGATTATCCCAAGCACGCGTTGATATTATAATAGATATTTACAACTGGCTTAAGTATGTTTTTGTATGGCTAACTTGTTGAGGTGCGGTATAAGTGTTGCCACAGATAAGATATTGATGGCAGATATTGAGGCTGTCTCTCAATCTGTGCTTCTCGAGCAACATGAATTACAACTCAATCTTGATGTGTAGCGGAGATGAGAGAAATTTCAATATTTTATCTTCGTCGTTACAGGAAACCAAAAATATGCACACAGATTGCAAAATTCTTCTTTGTCTGAAATTGTCCTTGATGTTTTCTTTGGTTCTAGAATGTATTCGATATGCAGCCCTCTTGAAAATCCTAACATTTTGCGAGATTATGTAAAGTGCAATGAGCTTTTCTACTGTCATCCTTGAGTCTTTACCTCGATGATCTTTTGCGAAATTCACAGATTTTGATTTTGGAAAAACTCCGTTAATTCTTACGCATCCCATGAAGATCTAACGGCCCTCCTTAGCTGCGTAAGATGCGGCTACAAAAGAACCATGCTGAGGGTGGCTGGGTTCGATTCGGTGCCGGTCTAGACAATTTCAGTTGAAATTGTCTCGACTTGGGCATAAAAGTATCATCGTGTTAGCCTCATGATATACGAATGCAGAAATGGTAACTTGGCAGAAACCTCGCAGTTAATAACTGTGGAAGTCTATTGAACACTAGCTGCGAGCGGCAATGTCCCAGTGGGGAGACGTAATGCCAATAAGAAGAAGAAGATGAAGATCTAACCGGTTATATAATGCTAAACAACTACACTATTTCAACAAACCTTAGCTGATAGTTTCTTTCCACCAACTTCTTCCGTACTCCAGTTTGAACCTCACTTCTGATGCTCGAATACATTTGATCACACTCAAATAATGAAAAAATATTTAAGCTTTAAGCTGAATAGAATACTTATTTCCCAAGGATTTACTCATGCTCAGAATGTTCTCACCTTTGGCGTTCAACAAAAAATCTGCAGCCTGCACCTGAAGGTTCTGAACCACAAGTATTATTCTTGAAGAGAGATGGCTTTAACCATACAAATACCTAAGTCGGTTTGGTGAATTTGGTCAGTTGTAAATATTTATAATTGTAATAAAGAACAACAAATGCAAACTGATTCAAACAATTTGGTCCACTTTTAGGACGGCTTTGTAGGTATTTTGAGGATATTGTTGAATTAAAATATAGATTCCTTTGAAATTTCTTACTTAAAAACTTCAAATGAAGATTTCTTGAAATTCCTCCTAGGGATTTTTTAAAATTGGTTCAGAGGTGCAGAAATACCACAGGAATCGACCTGTACTTGATTTTGATGGACATTTTTATTTTATAATAACGGTCTAGCGGCGCACCGTGACATGGCAATTCAGCTGCCATGCCGGAAAGAGAGTATCATCTTTTCAGTGTTAGGGATTTTATTACGGGAAAATAGGAAAAGTCATAACTTGTAGTGGAGCTACAAGCTTCAAATGGAACCGAACGGTTACATATTGCAGCAATAATTATTTGACTTCTTGAAGCACTACAATAAACCTTTTTTTTTCAATTGTTATTGACTAAAGTTCTTTTCTTTTAAATATCCATTCGACGGAACGTCATTAGACTAAATGTACCAAGATTATTAATTCAAAGATCCGCTTTCGACAAAACGTTATTCGACCAAATGTACGAAGATTCTTCATTCTACATAGATTTCGACCAATTGTTCATTCGACGTAGAGTCCTTTCGACCAAACGTTATTTCCCAAATGTCCTCCTCAAAGCAGTACTGGTGTTTTCGTGACTGTCTGTGAAAGCGAAAACAGTTGCATTTTCATTTCAAGAGACCAAATGAAAATGTAGCCGTCTCCATCTTGTTACTACAAGCAGTCATGATGAATGTTGCTTTTTTAAATCTAAATTTCAAATAATTTTAATAGATCTGTCAAATAATGATGACTAGTCGATAAAATGATTGTATTATTTTTGATTTTCGAGTTAGAAATAACATTATTGAAGGAGAAACAGCTTTTACAATAGTTTGATGCGCTTTCATGAAATAAAATCCGTGAAAATTTGGCAGAATTCCTTTCATTGTTTATGTTTTCTATGAAAGGGAAGAATAATAATTAAATATCGTGACCTCTCTCAATGAAAATGAAAATCTCAGTACTGCTCCAAAGTGCCTTCAGTGGATTGAAAATTCATTTTCGACTAAATGTCCCTTCGACTAAGTGTCAATTCAACGTAATGTCCTCCGACCAAATGTCATTCGACAAAATGTCTTTCGACAAAATGATTTACAATCGGGTCACACGACATATTCCATTTACTCCTGCGGCAAAACCTCGTCCTTCCAAAACTTTGTAATTCAACAGTGCAGCGCTCTAGCAAGTGCATCACCACTGTGTTTAAACCGTTCTCCTGGTAGTTGTTCAGCCCCAGGGGCATTGTTGTTTTTTTGCAGCCCAATCTTTTCCTGAGTTTCCTGCATTTCGCCACCATGCCGCCCTCCTTTCCTGCCGCATCACCATTCAGATGCTCTTCGTAGTGCTGCCGCCACGTTGAATCATCTAACGCTCGTCCGTAAGAAGATTTCGTTTAAGTCCTACACGTGTCAAACGGTTCTACTTCTCTAGAATTTCCGTGTACACAGTATAGTTGCTTCGTCTTCACGGACTCGATCTTCCTGCTGGCGCATTCTACTTCGGAGAATCAAGTTTTGTCTGTCCTGCAGGTCCTGCACCCGATCCAAGTAGCACACGCAACATCTTCCTAAAAGCACCTTGTTTCTATTCAGTTTCATTAAAGTCATTGGAAAAACATCAAAGCACGAAAAAGTTGCATCAAGATGTCAAAACTTCGAATTGTGATCAATGTTTCATTGAAATTGCAATGCAGTACGTGTTTGACATTTGCAAACAAACCAATAATACCGTACAAGTAACAGAAACCGAGTACAAAACTTCATAATCGTATGGTTTTATTGTGAGTCAACATGCAGTCCCTTCGAAGTGTTGAACGATGTAGTGTAGAAGTGAAGGACTATCAATCACAAGATCCATAAATCGAATCAAGTTTTACATTTTGCAGGCTCCACCTCTTGCGCTTTTGAAATTGCAAGAGAGTTATATTTGATGGCACATACGCAAAGATTGTTTCTTTCCGAATAGTTGCAACAAAGTGAAATGTTCAGTAGTAAAACAATTTGTGCTGCTTGGGGCTGGTATCGTGCTCGTTCGCCCTCGCGCGGTGTTACAGCAATCTCGCCCATACTGCATTCTTCTATTCCACTAATTGTGGCATTCTGCGGCAATTTCTCAAAGCTGCTGCGCGTGACCTTGGGCAAGTATATCTTGTAGCCGCCCAACGCAACGTTAAGCCACAGCGCTCGACTTTGACGAGTGTTGTGATCGTCTAGAGTTTTGAGCGAGGCATACTGCAACGAGGTAGTTGTCGGATTCAGTGCGGACGATCGTGATGTCGGAGAGGAATAAACCGTCGATTAGAATGTGGTCGACTTGCCCGTTTCTTGATAAGGTGATTTCTATGTTTCCATGAGGATAAAAAATTGCTTTGGAATACCATTATGGGGAGAAAGTTTATGCATGGCCATTGTCATCCAATACGGTATGCAGACTCTCGGTCCGATCACCGGTCTGTATATTTTCTTCCTTTCTAACTGGGTTCAATCACGCGTTGGCGCATCTTCCCAAAATTATGAAGCTGGTTCCTAGCTGTGTAGAAGGTACTCGATGCCCGTTTTTATAGAAGTTTAACAGAGCTCTCTAACCCCACCACATCCTAGACAGGCACCACAACTCGCAGATGTTCTGGGAGGGATCGTCAAGCCCTTGTCCCTACGCTTCAACATATTATAAGTTTATAACAAAATGAATATTTCTGTATGTGTAGGTGAATCACAATTTACTGGGCTTTTCCATTTAGTATAAAGTCCATTACCATGTAATACAAAATTCTACCGCAACTGCCAAACATCACCAGCACGGCGAAGGCACGGCCAGATCGACAAACTTTGTTTACGGAGCATTACCATTTCGGCGGTCTGCCTACCAGAGTTCATAGCACGCCTTTCTTCACCGCACAGCATCGGCAACCCTCGATCTGTCACCGTTGCCGTCCGATGGAACATGGCACCGCATTTTAATGCTGGTCGCACCTACCTATACGGATTCCTGCGGCTTACTTTGAGAGCATAGATTCGCCGCAGAATGCTGCGACTTGTTGGAGATCGTAGGTGCACTATTTTCGGATTATCCAACATGTTTTGATCACGCAAAATTGGGATGAACAGGCAGTTTGATGAGCGACCGGGTATAAAATTAATTACCTCAATTAGTTAAGGTGAGGTGCGATAATGTGCAATTTTAGCAGAAATCTGTACGTCGCCGTCTTATGTGGTGCTTCCTGCTTAGTGAGCAATGTGGATGGATATGTTGGTGTTTCGATTTAATTTAGAACGAGGAAAAGGCTTTGAATAAAAAAATGAAATAATACTTCCAAGATTTTAGTACTCGAACGTGGAGTATAAAAAATGAAAATACTTTTGAAACTTTTCAAACATTTTGCGTGTTGATATCATTAGTAGTATTTAAAAAAATACAGATAGTACAGGTCTGAGCAGAGTAGCATCTTCCCGTTCCTAACTGCAGACCAAAACAGACCTATATCACTTCATAAGACGATTTAGAAATATTTTATTAAATTCCACCACGCAGACACAAATATGCATTTCACCTCAACAGTAAGGACGTCCTTGGTGTCCGATACATGATCTAACTAAGATATTTTAGAACAATTAGATAAAATGCTTTTCATCCAACAGAACCATATCTTCTTGTTAATCAATCAGATTAATAGCTAATTTAAACTTTTAAACAATTCTACTTCCATCTTCTCAAATCTCTCGACACAATTAACCGGAATCACTTATTTACAAAATAAAGCTCTGAAACGTTTAAACCTAATGGGCCAAAGAGTGAAACACTCTCAAATCTCCATCCGCGTGAAAACCAGCCATCCCATGTTGGGCTGCTGGGAAATTTATCACTTTCCACTTGCTAAGGCCTCGCGATGTGCGCGTGTTTGTTGACGTTTTCCCGTGCGGGCGCGTTGCTTCACCACTCACTCAATCACGCACGCACGACTTTTCCCCATCGGGTAACGCCATCAACGGAGAGCATCGGTGTTTTCCCTTGGCTGTTGTCATAAATTTGTTTCCCATAATTTGAATAATAAATATCGCGCCTCACTGGCAGCAACTATGGGGTGCCGAGAGTAACGGAGGACAGACCCTCTGGAATCTTTATAACGCCTTTAAGAGCTAAGTTATCCCGAACGGTCGGTGCACGTATCAGGAGGAGGGTATCGGAAAGTATCATCGCCTTTAGTAAATTAGGAAGGTTTGGGAAATGACACAAATATAATAAATAATCTGAAGTGACTGACAACGGAAGCCACATGGAGAAGGGCCCTGGACTTGTCCTTAGTTGATCGGATCTTCGTTGACGGGAGAGGATTGTTCATCGAAGGATGTTTTGATTTTTAAATCGGCTTTTGTTCCCGAGATAGCTTTGTCGCGGAAGACGATCGTGAACACGTGGAATCGCAGTAGGTTATGAGTTAAGTGAGTGATTATTGAGTCGGCGCGTAAATACGAACATGTTATGACAATCAGCCACCTATTGGTTCAGTTTCAGAGCCCAGTGCACGCGACAACTGTTTATACTGAGTATAATGTCATCATGTATCCTCGAGCAAAGATCTAATCATGATTAATAAATAATAGGTTATTTAATCATTATTCAATAAACATAATCATACAAAATATATTAATCATTCATCTAGAATAATCAAATATTTAAAATCTATTTTGTCTCCCTCA